>NC_081533.1:31750941-31883441 GCF_030273125.1 Centropristis striata
TATTTTATGTGGTCATTTTGTATCTTCATCATGTCGTTTTTCATCTCATAGTGGTCATTTTCTGTCTCTTTGTAGTTGTTCTACTTGTCTAAATGGTTGTTTTGCATCTCTGTTTATTCATTTTGCAGCTTTGTTTCATCATTTTCCGTCTCATCGTGGTCATTTTGCATTTTTTGTGATTATTTTAAATGTCTTAATGGGTTTTTGCCTGTTTGTGTAGTAATCTGCATCACTCTTTGCTCATTTTCTATCTTCCTCTAATCATTTTCCATCTCATTGTGACAGTTTTCTGTCTCTTTGCAGTTGTTCTACTTGTCTTAATGGTTTCTTTTGTATCTTTTTGTAGACATGTCCTGTCTTCTTGTAGATATTTTCCGTCTCTTTGTGGTCATTTTGCATTTATTGTGGTCTCTTAAGGGTTGTGTTGCCTGTCCTTGTTGTAATCATCATCATTTTCTATCTTCCTCCATTAATTTACCATCTCATTGAGAAGTTTTCTGTCTCTTTGTGATCTTTTTTTTTTATTTTTTACATCTCTTAATGTTTGTTTTGCATCTTTGTCTCGTCATTTTCCATCTCACTCATTGTGGTAGTTTTCTGTCTCTTTGTAGTTGTTTTACTTGTCTAATGGCTGTTTTGTATCCCTTTGTAGACATTTTGCATTTTTTGTGATTATTTTAAATGTCTTTGTGGTTGTTTTGCATGTTTTTGTAGTAATCTCCATCACCTTTTGTTCATTTTATATCTTCCTGTGACAGTTTTCTGTCTCTTTGTAGTAATGTCCTGCCTTTTTGTGGTTGTTTTGTGCCTCTCTCTGGTTTGTTGTGTCTACTTGTGATCATTATGCATCTCCTGGGAGGTTTCTGTCTCTTTGTAGTCATTTTGAGTTGTTTTCAGTTTTTTGGTGGTAATCTTACGTCTCTTAATGGTTGTTTTCCATCTCTTTGTAGTCATTTTGCATCTTTGTCTCATCGTTTTCCATCAGGCTGTCTCATTCTTCAAGAGATTCTACCAGACTAACTGAATTTCCCCTCGGGATAAATAAAGTCATTTTGATTTTGTTTGATCTCATTGTGGTAGTTTTCTGATTCTTTGTGGTCATTTTGAATGTCTTAATGGTTGTTTTACAGTTGTTTGTAGTCATTTTCTGTCTCTTTGTGGTTGTTTAGTGCCTCTTGGTTGTTGTGTCTGATCGTGGTCATTTTATATGTCTTTATGGTTGTTTTGCATCTTTTTGAAGCGATCTGCTCATTTTCTATCTTCCTCCAATAACTTACCATCTCATTGTGACGGTTTTCTGTCTCTTTGTTGTCATTTTGTGTCTCTTTGTAGTTGTTATGCGGTTTTTGTGGTCATTCAAAATGGTTGCTTTGTAGTCATTTTGCATCTTCATCTCATCATTTTCCATCTCATAGTGGTCGTTTTCAGTCTCTTTGTCGTTGTTTTGAATCTCTTTGTAGTCATTTTCTGTCTCTTTGTAGTTGTTGTGCATCTGTTAGTTATTTAGTTGCAGTTGTTAAGTGTCTCTTTGTAGTCATTTTGTATGTCTTTGTTGTTGTTTTGTGTCTCTTTGTAGTTGTTTTATGTCTCTTTGTAGTTGTTTCGTGTCTCTTTGTAGTCATTTTGTATGTCTGTGTTGTTGTTTTGTGTCTCTTTGTAGTTGTTTAGTGTCTCTTTGTAGTTGTTTTGTGTCTCTTTGTAGTCATTTTGTATGTCTTTGTTGTTGTTTTGTGTCTCTTTGTAGTTGTTTTATGTCTCTTTGTAGTTGTTTCATGTCTCTTTGTAGTCATTTTGTATGTCTTTGTTGTTGTTTTTTGTCTCTTTGTAGTTGTTTCGTGTCTCTTTGTAGTCATTTTGTATGTCTTGGTTGTTGTTTTGTGTCTCTTTGTAGTTGTGTCATGTCTCTTTGTAGTCATTTTGCATGTCTTTGTTGTTGTTTTGTGTCTCTTTGTAGTTGTTTCATGTCTCTTTGTAGTCATTTGGTATGTCTTTGTTGTTGTTTTGTGTCTCTTTGTAGTTGTTTTGTGTCTCTTCGTTGTTGTTTTGTGTCTCTTTGTAGTTGTTTTGCGTCTCCTTGTGGTTTCTTGTTTCTTTATGGTCCTTTATGGTCATTTTACACATCTTAATGGTTGTTTTTGCATGTTTGTGTAATAATCTGCATCACTCTTCCTCTGATCATTTTACTCATTTTAAAGCTTGTTTTATATTTTTGTAGTCATTTAGCATCTTGATCTCGTGGTTTTCCCATCTCATTGTAGTAGTTTTCTGACTCTTTGTAGTTGTTTTGTGTCCCTTTGTTGTCAATTTGTGTCTCTTTTTAGTCATTTTGTGTCTCTTTGTAGATGTTTTGTGTATCTTTGTAGTCATTTTTCAACTTCATCTCATGGTTTTCCATCTCATAGTGGTAGTTTTCTGTCTCCTTGTAGTCATTTTCTGTCTCTTTGTAGTTTTCTCGTCTCTTTGTGGTCCTTTATGTTCATTTTACACACACACTTTTTTGTGTTCATTTTACACATCTTAATGGTTGTTTTATGTCTTTTTGTAGTCATTTTGCATCTTCATCTAATCGTTTTCCATCTCTTTGTAGCTATTTTGTTTCTATTTGTAAATGTTTTGTGTCTCTGTAGTTATTTTGCATCTTTATCTCGTCAGTTTCCATCGCATTGTGCTAGCTTTCTGTCTCTTTTTAGTGGTTTTGAATCTCTTTGTAGTTGTTTTGAATCTCTTTGTAGTTGTTTTGCATTTTCATGTGGTTTCTCTTTATGGTTATTTTACTCATCTTGGTTGTTTTTCACCTGTTAGTTAGTTAATTGTGGTCGTTTCTTGTCTCTTTGTGGTTGTTTCACATGTCATGGTGTATTTTTGTAGCCACTGATTGACTCCTCAGTAAGAAACATGAACTCTGCCCCTCTCACTAGCTCTC
The DNA here is from genome assembly GCF_030273125.1 of Centropristis striata. Classification (NCBI taxonomy): domain Eukaryota; kingdom Metazoa; phylum Chordata; class Actinopteri; order Perciformes; family Serranidae; genus Centropristis; species Centropristis striata. The sequence goes on from NC_081533.1 coordinate 31,753,865, forward strand.
TGTCTGTCCCGTGGGCCCTGACACCTGTCCCCGCTGTCCCCACTGTCCCCGCTGTCCCCCTTCACTCATCCATCCGTCTGTCTGTCGCTGTTAAATCCTGCTGGGGTCGGCCCAGCTCCTGCTACAGAAGTGACGTACCTCCTGTTACTGTTAGCCCTCAGGATGCTAACAGGCAGTACATGCAGGCCTGATGGTGCACACACACACACACACACACACACACACACACACATGCACGCACGCACACACACACACACACACACACATTCCCACTTGTATTTGCTTTAATGCTGAGATGGATCAGTCTGCGTCCTCCACCCTCCTGCAATCTGTCCAACCTCGTCTCCTCCATCCTCAGCCTCTCCTCCCTCTCTCTCTCTCTCTCTCTCTCTCTCTCTCTCTCTCTCTCTCTCTCTCCATGCTACAGATGCTGCTGTCATCCCCAAACATTCCTCCATCCCTCCATCCTTCCATCCACCTCTCCATCCTCTGCCCTCTCACCTCTCTGCAGTAAAGAAAAGGAAGCAGCACTCACCATGTTGTGTTCAGCCGATCAGTGTGTGTGTGTGTGTGTGTGTGTGTGTGTGTGTGTCTGTTTTCCAGCCTGAAGCCATCGCGTCATGATAGCGTCTTGTTTGCTCCCTCTCCTCTCTCCGGTGTGTGTGTGTGTGTGTGTGTGGGAGGGGGGGGAGGATATCATCGTCACGGCAACACCAGCAGCTTGCAGCAGCAGCAGCAGCAGACTGAGGAGGAGGAGGAGGAGGGGGGGAGGGGGAGGGGGGGGAGAGGAGGGACACGCTGCATCCATCAATGAGGAGTGAGAGCAGGGAGGAGAGGAGCGAGCTGATTGGCTCCTTCGTCTGTCAGTTACATCACAGTGTGGGCGGATGACTCTCTCTCTCTCTCTCTCTCTCTCTCTCTCTCTCTCTTTTTCTGTTTATCACAACGTCTCTCTCCCCTCTGATCCTATAACTAGAATAAATTATTTTTTAATAAAATAAAATAAAAAATTCATATTTTTCTGTTTTTAATCCTACATTCATCATCATTATTTATAAATTATTATTATTATTATTATTTATATTTTATTTATAAATTATATATATATATATATATATTTAAAAAATCATATATTATTATATAAATGATACCAGTAAAATTAAATCAATAAAAAAATAAATTTAAATTTAATTGATTGATTTAAAAAATGTTTCCCCAATTTTTTGTATTTCTAATTCATTGTTATTATTAATAAATGACTAAATAATGACTAAATAATTATCATTCAATGCTTTTATAATTTTATCTCATTCTACATAAATTAAATTATTACTTTTATTAATAATATTGTAAATATTCATGACATATGACATATGTAAAATATAAGTTTATTATTTATTATTGTTGTTTATGGTCAATAATTAGATTATTATCATTATTATTATTTTTAGAAGTCAGTATATCAGTGTACAAATACAATTAAATATTTTAATTAAAATCAAATTGCTTAATATTTTAGATTATGATTGTTTTGCTATTTTAATTTTTTTAGTCATATATTTTTCTGTCATATTATGTGTTTATATAATTCTTGATTTATTACTTACAAATACTGTTGATCATGAATAAATAATAATAATGATAAAAACTGTATTTTTACATGAATCAAATGTTATACATCAAAGGTGCAAGTTTAAAGCTCTCATATCAGATTTCTACTTCACAAAATAATTCACAATAACAAAATTATCATCAAATTTATTTCAAATTTACAGCAACAGGAGAAATAATAACTACAAATATAAATTATAAAAAGGTATTAACAGTTAAACAAAAGGAAAATAAAAATTTGGGAACACTGTATACAAAATTTAGGAACATTATATACAATAATAATAATAACAACAACAACAACAACAACAACAACAACAATATTATTATTATTATTATTATCATGATAATAATATAAAATAAGAGTTTCCTTTGTTAGTCCCACAATGACAATGGAAAGTATTAACAACAACAAATTTAAACAAGTAGAAATGTAGAAAATATTAACAATTTAAACAAAAGGAAAATAAACATTTAGGAACATTATATACAATAATAATAATAATAATAATAACAATAACATTTATAATAATAATAATGATAATAATAATAACTGTATACAAAAATTAAACAAATATAATAATTATAACGATAATAATAATAATAATAGTTTATATAAAACAACAACAAAACAGAAAAAAAGGTAGTAATGGTCCTGTTAGGAATATTTTTACAACAATAATAATAGCAAAAAATAAAAAAATAAAAAATAAAAAATAAAAAATAAAAAATAAAAAATAAAAAATAAAAAATAAAAATAAAATAATAATAATAATAATAAATATAGTAATAATAATAGTTTATATAACTCAACAAAAAAATCAGATTAAAAAAACATCGAGTCATCTGTCCTGTTGTAATTCTCAGCTCGGCCACCGGGCCACCAGGGGGCGCAGAGGCGCCGTGAGGCCGCTTATCAGCCTCCAGGCCGGGACTAAAGGAAGAGGAGGAGTCCCCGCTCAGCCACTTCCTCCGCTGATCGGACCCGAGCGGCAGCAGAAAGAAGACTCTCTGAGATTATCGGTAAATATGTCTTTTTATTCCACTTTATCCACAAAATACACAAATAAACTGGTTAATAACATTCTGTAGAAGTACAGGAAGGAGATATTTATAGTAGATGGTGATTATTTTTAGCGGATGGTCGAAGATTGTCTTAATATTAACACGTTGGACTCAACTGAAATGTAACCAATGGCGACAGAATTAAGGTTAATTTGGAGGTAAATTGCTTCACAATCAGCTGCAGGTTAACAAAAAGCATCTCAGTTAAAATATTAGATCGTCAAGTTATTTCTGGTCGTAAAGATGTATCACAGGGTTTATCTCTGGATGTTTGTGAGGAGACACGAAACTGGAGGGGAAAGTTGTTAAATTTATGATTTAATAAAAGTTTCTGTAGTTTAACAGGTGAACACGTGGTGGAGCCATGAGATGCTCAGACAAACATTTTATTAAGTCTCTGAGCCCCAACGAGCTGTTTCACGACGATTTCTGCTTTTTATTTTTATATTTTAGTCACTGTGGTCTCATATTTCACTGCAAAATATAATATGTATGTATAAAAAAAAATGTTTAAAATCAAGGAAATTTCCAATAGCTCTCTGGAATCAGCACATCATGGCTGGTGGTAACAATAAATGTTAAAATTACACTGACATAATCACAAAAATGCGGAATTCCTCATTTACAAAAAATTGGATTAAGATGGAATTTGTCTAAAACATTTTTTTTTTTTTAAATGCGTAGATAAATATGGCTTCACAGTTAGGCCCGTCACAATACCACATCTTTTGGGACGATATCTTTTCCAAGAAACTTATCACAATAAAGTTTTTTAAGGATATTAGAGCATATTAAGTTCATCCTTTTACACAGCAATTAATTTTAAAATCTCGAATGTTTAACATTTTAAAATACCCTGGATAAATTAAACATCAATAGACTACAACCAGAACAAATAAAATAGACTTTGAGCTCTGTTAACAAAACATTGCAATAAGCAAACATTATGTATTGTATTTTATTAATAAAATAAACTGCTGGAGTGGCTGCTTGGCAAATATTTTTTTTGCCAATTTGTGCTGCCTGTCAAACACTTGCAGCTTTACTTTAAACACAGAAAAGCACAAAGTCACGCACGTTAACAATATATTGAGTCCAGAAAAAAATCTTCATTTTTATATATCGAACGATTAGTCAATATAGTGATTATAATGACAGGCCTATTCAGTGTCTGAGGATCAGAATTTAATATTTTTAACAGGATCTGGTTAGTGCAAACGCTTTATTTTATGACACATGTAGAATAAAGAGATTCTGACACAAATATCAACATTTTAACACGTTTTGCTCACTTTTTATAACTGATCTGTTAAAGGACCGTCAAATTTCAGCACTTATGATGGTGCCTGATTTTGCTCTTTCTACGATAAACGCTGGATTTATGGCAGGCCTTAAAAGAAAACATGCATTACAATTCCACTGGCGAGCTGATGAGCTTTAGAGCTGCTGGCAGGTCGAGAACAAAGTTGAGTGACATGTAGAATAAAGAGATTCTGACAAATATTAACATTATAAGACAAGTTTTGGTCACTTATAACGGAAACTTTCATATACAATTTCACAGTAAACTGTTTTTTTTTAGAGCAGATATTTAAATAAAACTAACTTTTCAAACCTGCTGGCAGTTGATAGGGTTCAGGGTTAAATCATGTTTTAAAATTAATGTGCAAAAGAAAAAATATCTGACAAATTAACACTCCTGCAAAGACTGTAGAATAGTGATTTTGACACAAATTTCTAAGGAGTAAGATAAATGTAAACTACAACCTAAATGGGTCATAAAAATGACTATTAATTGAACAAATGGACCGAGGATTTAGTTTATTTTGTCACCCAACTTTAATAGTTGAATACAATCAGTTTTACAATAAGTTTATCCCTTGTGATATTTAGTCATGAACTTCTGACACAAATATCACAATTCTAAGCTTCGTTTTGGTCACTTTCCCTAACAAACATTAAGAGATTATGAACCATTTGAGCATCATTGGAAAAATAATATTCCGGTTATACCTGTTTTTAGTTTCTTTCAACTGTTTTTGTCAAACAGTAGTTTGTTAGCAGCATATTTCAAAGGCAAAATATGTCACAATAGCAAAATAATAAAGTATTGAGGTGCAATGATGCCCCGCCTATAGATTATATTCTATAGATTTAATAATAAATGGTACAGATCCTCCCAAGATCAAACCTTTAGCTTTCTGTTTTTCAGTGAAAATGGGAAAACTGAGCATTCCGACTATTAGGAGTCTTACAATATCAGTCAAAATAATCAGTTGGATACTTATTTCCAAACTCTGCAGCCCTAAATCAGATAAAATAATTATTACCCTATTTATTGCTGTAAACCAGACATAATTGTTGGAATTTGAACTTTCCAACAGTCCTTGAACTAGGATCCATTTTGTGTGGGGTTTTCTCAAGAAATAACTTTTGTTTCCTTCTCATTTCAGATTTTCAGATTGCTGAGGCTCTGCTGGTAATCTGGACTGTTTCCTGCAGAATACACGAGGTAAGAGAATATCTAAAACGTTTCCTATAGTTCTTCTCAGAAGCACGCGTCCCTCTGCGCTGTGATGATGCTTTTTCCTGCCATTCGTAGTTTCCACCAGAGGTCTTAACGGGCCGAAGACGGCACAATCCTTCCTTGGATGTCTGAGCGCTTTGACAACAAACTTGTTCGAAGCTTTTCAAACAAAATGTTTGGAAAGACGTGCTCCTCCACGTGTGCTGAACTTGTTTGATCGGTTATATGAGACGTTTTGTGGCTTTCTAACACCAGATATGTCCTCCCGGTTTTACAGAAGCTGCTTCGCCATGGACGTTACGACAAGTTCCAGAGCAAGAACCTGCAACTTACCAGCTCCACTGGACCTGGATACAGGTGAGCTGTTCAATAATGAAGCAACGTTTAGGGGCAGCAAAGTTTAAATTGAGTTTTTTTTTTTTTATTAAAAAAGGGAAAACATTTTGTTGACTTAATCAACAAATCTTGACTAATTGCTGCAAAAACTCTACTTCAGATTTGATCTTTACCAAAAATGTGCTTATTAGCTTCTTGGAAATGATTTGCCATGTTTTACAGAAACATTCAAAATGAGCAGTAAAATCCTGCTTTTACAATGCATGGTTTATAATCTAATATTATACATACAACAGGCACACAGTACATTTTTAATACTTAAACTACATTTCTGTGATAAATAGAAATGTAGAAAAACACCCAATAACAAAGCTGTGATACATTTAAAATCCTGAATTTAAAAATGGGGCGGCACCAATTATTTAAATAACTTGAAGGTTGATAATAATTCATTTAATTATTGTTTAATCTATGAAGTCGACAAAAGGTAAATATTCCAATCTACTTCCTACCTAACCATTAAATGCAAAAACATTTAATTTAAACAATGTTAATTTTTTTTAAAAAAGCTGCAAACTAACAGTAAAGAACCATAAAATTGGGAAATGGCTCACAAAAATGTGACCATATTAGATGAAGCACAAATTTGACCAATGGACCTAGGATTTAGTTAATCTTGGAAACTAATATACTGATATTTAATCATTAATTTAAATTATTTTCTTCCCCCAAACTGCTGCTGCTTTCCTCTGGTTTCGCTGTGATGATGCTTTTTCCTGCCATTCGTAGTTTCCACCAGAGGTCTTAACGGACCGAAGATGGCACAATCCTTCCTTGGATGTCTGAGCGAACAGAACGACTCTCAATATGTCTTTATAACATCTCTTTGCTTTCAGAACTGATTTCATCTCCGTCTATCTTTCAGGGTGAACTCCTCAGAGCTGCTGCTGTCGAGTTAAATCAACGACATGGTCGAGACGTTGGCGGTCACCGAAATGGTCGAGAGACGTTGGCGGTCACCGAAATGGTCGAGAGACGTTGGCGGTCACCGAAATGGTCGAGAGACGTTGGCGGTCACCGAAATGGTCGAGAGACGTTGGCGGTCACCGAAATGGTCGAGAGACGTTGGCGGTCACCGAAATGGTCGAGACGTTGGCAGTCACCGAAATGGTCGGGAGACGTTGGCGGTCACCGAAATGGTCGGGAGACGTTGGCGGTCACCGAAATGGTCGGGAGACGTTGGCGGTCAACAAAATGGTCGAGAGACGTTGGCGGTCAACAAAATGGTCGAGAGACGTTGGCGGTCAACAAAATGGTCCAGAGACGTTGGCGGTCAACAAAATGGTCCAGAGACGTTGGCGGTCAACAAAATGGTCCAGAGACGTTGGCGGTCAACAAAATGGTCCAGAGACGTTGGCGGTCAACAAAATGGTCCAGAGCTGTCGATAATTGGAGCCCCAGAAGCTGGTGTGTATTTTTTATTTATTTTTTAGAATGATAAAATCTGCTTCCTTGTCGCTATGATGATGCTTTTTCCTGCCATTCGTAGTTTCCACCAGAGGTCTTAACGGGCCGAAGATGGCACAATCCTTCCTTGGATGTCTGAGCGAAAAAAGTCTTAACGTCTCTCATTGTATCACTCTGCTTTCAGAACTGACTCCAACTCTGTCTCTTTCAGGGTGAACTCCTCAGAGCTGCTGCTGCTGAATTAAATCCAGAAAAATGGTCCAGAGATGTTGACGATCAATGAAATGGTCGAGAGACGTTGATAATTGGAGCCCCAGAAGCTGGTGTGTATTTTTTTAGGATGAGAAAATCTGCTTCCTTGTCGCTGTGATGATGCTTTTTCCTGCCATTCGTAGTTTCCACCAGAGGTCTTAACGGACCAAAGATGGCACAATCCTTCCTTGGATGTCTGAGCGAACAGTCTAAATGTGTCTTTAACAACCTCTTTGCTTTCAGAACTGACTTCATCTTGTCTTTCTTTCAGGGGGAATTCCACAGAACTGCTGCTGTCGAGTTTAATCAACCAAATCGTCCAGAGACGACGGTCGGCGCCCCAGAATCTGGTGTGTATTTTTATATTTTAGGATTACAAAGTCTCCTTTCTTGTCGCTGTGATGATGCTTTTTCCTGCCATTCGTAGTTTCCACCAGAGGTCTTAACGGACCAAAGATGGCACAATCCTTCCTTGGATGTCTGAGCGACTGAAGGAAATAGTGATACTTTAGTCCTTTTTTATACAAATTCCTTACGTGTCAATCTGTCTTCTAGGCTGGACGTAATGAGGAATGTCTCTATCTCCGAGTCGATCACCTGAAACTCAGCAGGTATGAAACTCTGATCTACTGAAGAACTACAGTGTCAAAGTCCTAAAAGTCTTTCTTGTAATTAAACTGTTTACATGCACACAATATTTCCACTTCTACCCTTGTTCTGAAAAAGACAATAATCCATATTGCATATCGATATAGTTCAAATTTTGTTTTATCTATAAATGCTGCCCTTACTAGGGTTTGTCATATTAATTATTTTGTGATGTTCACTGTTCTTTTCTCGTATAACGATATGTATTTTAGAAAAAGATTCGCCTATTTTACTTCAAGGCTATTTTTATTTAAGATGTTTTTTATTCAATGTGCACTTTATGGAGCTTTGATTTATTAAAAAAAGGTACTTCTGTTATACAGTATTTACGTTCACTTAAACGGTTTCTATAAAACTACTTGTGACATGTCATATTTCACTTTGAACATTTGCTCTCACTTTGTGATAAAAATATCGGGATATATCGATATTCGGCCTAAATATATATCTGGATGTAACTATCGCCCAGCCCTAGCTGGAACCATCATGTAGTGTGCACTCAGTCTTTTCAAAATGTGTAAAGGCTGAAAGTTTAGTGTGTACCCAGCTTAACTAATGAGACATGTTAATGCTCCAACTAACATATTTTTAATGCAACAACGCTAATTTACTGAATAAGGCAACAAACATGTTCATACTGGATGAACATGTACTCTTTTCCACCAGTGGGGGACTTAATGGACCGTAAACACCAGTGGTGGAATGTAACTCGTACATTTACTCACATACTGTACTTTTATATACATTTTTGAGGTACCTGTACTTGAGTATTTCCAATATTTAACTTTATACTTTTACTCCTTCATTTAGCTGACAGCTGTAGTTACTTTTCAGGTCAAGATTTAACATAACATGACACGTTTAGAGTGATTAGGCATTTTATTAAATTAAACCACATTCCAGCATATTCAGTGGTTAAAATGGCTTGATAAAATAAACCGCTGCTTACATAATTGAATCAATAATAACCTCATAATATATGAGTTGATCCATTCTGCATAACGAGTACTTTTACTTTAAGTACTTAAGTTATTTTTATTTATTTTTTTAGCTTTTTCTTTTGTACTTTTACTTCAGTAAGTTCTGGTTGCAGGACCTTTACTGTGATGCAGTACTTTCAGTGTGGTGTTAGTACTTTTACTTAAGGGGATCTGAATACTTCTTCCACCTCTGGTCCAGACACATGCTCCCCCCTTTTATTCCTTCATGTCCTGACTTGAAAGGGTTACACTGCAGAGTTAATGCACGCTCCAGAACCTGTTAACCATTTTTAAAAGTATTTCAGTTTCTCCTTTTCTCCTTTAGCTGTTTGTGTTCGACAGATCTGACAGTAAACCTTAAAAAACATGTGGTTTGTTTTATAAATGTCTCTTTGACATGACAGTAAGCTGAATGTCTCAGGGTTCCCGTGTGATGGTTGAATATTAACTGATTACATGTCCCTGTGCTGTGAAAAATCACAAGACGTTGTAGAATAGAAGTTTCTTTATTAGGCCCACAGCAGCTGAGCACAGAACCACAAGTATAAAATGATCAGATTAGACTTTTTGAAGCCTGTAAATTCCCTAAACTTTCACTGGTTTCATTTGAGGAGTCACTGTGTGCTTTATTAAAACCTCACTGAATTTTTTATCCCTTTTTATAATCCCAAAATTCGCTGTGATGATGCTTTTTCCTGCCATTCGTAGTTTCCACCAGAGGTCTTAACGGGCCGAAGATGGCACAATCCTTCCTTGGATGTCTGAGCGAATTTTCAAACGAAACCAGATATAATCTCTTTTCTTTAGCTCGATCGCTAACGTGTCCCAACATGTGTCTTTCAGGCTGGAGGTGTCAGCTGGCCGTGATGCTGGTGATGCTGGTTATTACCTGGTACGTTATTTTGAAACGGTATATTTGAGTTTGAAACAAATGGATTGCTAGTTCGCTGTGATGATGCTTTTTCCTGCCATTCGTAGTTTCCACCAGAGGTCTTAACGGACCGAAGATGGCACAATCCTTCCTTGGATGTCTGAGCGAACAGAACGACTCTCAATGTCTTTGTAACATCTCTTTGCTTTCAGAACTGATTTCATCTCCGTCTGTCTTTCAGGGTGAACTCCTCAGAGCTGCTGCTGTCGAGTTAAATCAACAAAATGGTCCAGAGACGTTGGCGGTCACCGAAATGGTCCAGAGACGTTGGCGGTCAACGAAATGGTCCAGAGACGTTGGCGGTCAACGAAATGGTCCAGAGACGTTGGCGGTCAACGAAATGGTCCAGAGACGTTGGCGGTCAACGAAATGGTCCAGAGACGTTGGCGGTCAACGAAATGGTCCAGAGACGTTGATAATTGGAGCCCCAGAAGCTGGTGTGTAGTTTTTTTAGGATGACGAAATCTGCTTCCTTGTCGCTGTGATGATGCTTTTTCCTGCCATTCGTAGTTTCCACCAGAGGTCTTAACGGACCAAAGACGGCACAATCCTTCCTTGGATGTCTGAGCGAACAGTCTAAATGTGTCTTTAACAACCTCTTTGCTTTCAGAACTGACTTCATCTTGTCTTTCTTTCAGGGGGAATTCCACAGAACTGCTGCTGTCGAGTTTAATCAACCAAATCGTCCAGAGACGACGGTTGGCGCCCCAGAATCTGGTGTGTATTTTTATTTTTTAGGATTACAAAGTCTCCTTTCTTGTCGCTGTGATGATGCTTTTTCCTGCCATTCGTAGTTTCCACCAGAGGTCTTAACGGACCAAAGATGGCACAATCCTTCCTTGGATGTCTGAGCGAATTTAGTTCTAGTTGTGGACATCGACTCAGTTTTGTCTGCTCGCTGACGTTTTCTTCTGTCCCGCAGGTCGACCCTACACCAGGAGTTGGACTTCATCAATTTCTCTTCCACAAAGATTTTTACAAATGCAATCTTTACAAATAAAGATCCAATGGTTGCAAACTGAACTTGAAGTGTTTACTGGTTTTACTTGCTTTCAGCAGTGATTTTGGTATAACTCGTGCAGTAAATGTGTTCAACTACATCAGTATTTGTGCATCCTGTGGTCCCTAAACAACTTGAGCTTTGTGTATAAAATGAGCTGCTGTGACCTCTAGGATAATCAGCCTCATGAAACTATACAACCACAAACTAGAGAGCTAGAGCATTCAGAGGATGGGTGGCTGGGACACTAGATTCACTATAAGCAGCAACAAAAGTGCTGCCATACAAACGCACAAAATACACCCCTCTAAATGTCAAGTTTCTGAAACAAATGGCATGTTTTTCTCTGCTGTTCTAAAGGTCTTGGAGTCTGAGTGTGTGATTCCATTTGACCTTTGTATTAATGTCAAGTTTCTGAAACTGAACCACAGCATGGATTTTTTTTTTTTTTTATTCCTATGTTCTCAAAAGTCTTGGTACCTGAATGTGGTACATTGAAGTTTCCTTCTTAATTAACCAGATCTGTATAACATGGTATCAACCTAAAAATTGCTGCCACAACTCATTATAAATGGAAATCCCATCATATACCTAATCCCATAGTGTTTGAAACCCTTGTGCACTTATTTAATTGATTACTGCCTTTTTTTTTTTAATTACAGATCTATGAATAAAACAACTTGACCCACAGTGAGCTGCATCTCAAATTAATATTTAGTATGGATTAATTACTTTATTAATCCCACAATGGAAATTCAACCCGTCCTTTTTTACACGCAAGTTAACACAGTTGGTCCTGGGATTTGAACCAGTGACCCTCTGGTTACAAGCCCGATTCCTAACCTCTAGGTCCAGTTTCCCAGCGTTCAGGTGATCTGCTATGTGGCTTTTATAAATGATTTAATTTTAATGTGATGGTTTTGACCCTCTTGGCCTTCCATACCCAGATACAGAGCACACAGTGGCAGGTGTGCACCCCGTTTAAGTACATTGGGTTTAATACTGCCGCTGTTGACACACGGAACTTTTAACAAATTATATATTTTACGTCTAAATTAACAAAAAGTGGTAGCTAACGTATCTGTAGTTAGCCGATTGTAATAGTCACTGTTAATAACCCAGTTGCATCAAAGACCAAATTATCATGTGCGGTTTGATGGCGTTATCTACAGTAGTGTTCAAAATAACAGTCCAATGTGACTAACCAGATTAATCCAGTTTTTAGTATATTTTTTATTGCTACATGGCTAACAAGGTACCAGTAGGTGCAGTAGATTCTCAGAAAACCAACAAGACCCAGCATTTGTCATATGCACACTCTTAAGGCTGTGCAATTGGGCAATTAGTAGAAAGGGGTGTTTTCAAAAATAAATAGTCGGTCAGAGGGGGTGCAAATAAAAATACACAATCTTGCCAAATGCATGAACACAGCCAAAATTATTAACACATGAAGAATGAAAAGCGTGTAAAATGAGCTCAAATCTTTTTTTATTTTTTAAGCTTTGCAATTCAAGACAATACACCAACAAAATGCCGCCAGGGGGTTTCAACAATACAGAGGCAAGCTTTCATACAAAAACATTGTAAAGTGTACATAAATGCAAAGTTTTTATAGCTTTCATGTTGGTATATTTCTTTATAGATTTAATATATTGTTTGGTTTCATTTTCAAAGACAGAGAAGAAAGAGGTTTTTGATTAACATAACATTTATGGATATGCCATTTGGCTAACTGTCATGAGATTGATGATATAGTATTGTTTTTCTTTTGCAAAAGGAAAGTCAGTGAAACCAACCAGTATATGTTCAAAGCACAGGGACAAATGAGGTTCAAACGAAAAAGAAATCAGGTTACAAATATCTTCCCATAATTTCGTTGAGAAAGGGCAAGAACAAAATAAATGTACCTTTAGTTGTACCAGGCATTAAAATGAACAAGAAATTGAAGAAAACAATGGTGGTCTGATATTTTTTTCCATGTCTGTATATGTCAATGACACTCATTTTTATTGTGTAAGAGAATGAAGGAACCAACTCAACGGTTAGAAAAGAGTCTTAAGTTGATTAAAAGTATAATATTGAACTGTCCGTCTCGTCCTCAGCTGGTGACACTTGTCCAGATGTGGGTGGTTCCTCTTTACTTCACCATCAAACTCTACTGGTGGAGGTTTCTGTCCATGTGGGGCATGTTCTCCGTCATCACCAGCTATGTCATCTTCAGAGCCACTCGCAAGCCGCTGTCCTGCAGGACGCCGAGGTGAGCTGACGATGGTCTATAAACGCCCCCATGTTCATCACTGGGTTGTCTTAACAGGAGTGGTTTTTTAATAATAATAATAATAATAATAATACTAATACATTGTATTTGGAGGCGCCTTTCTTGGCACTCAAGGACACCGTACAAAAAAGATAGAAAAGATTCAGCAATAAAATACAATAAAATACACAGAATTAATAACAATACAATACAAAAGATAGATTGGACAGGGTAATTGTGATCAGAGGGAATAAGCAGTTTTATTTTATTTGCATATTTAAAATTTGAAAGTGTCTACTAGAGTTTCAGTTTAAGCCTAAATTGTTGATATTTGTGTCAGAATCTCTTTATTCTACATGTGTCGTTTAAAATAAAGTGTCTAATGAATTTCGTTGAGAAAGGGCAAGAACAAAATAAATGGAAAAACATCTTCAGGGTGTCCTTCACAGAAAGAGCAGGTTAAGTCTATGAAATGAGCTCAGCCTACCCGAGGTGATGCTTTATTGTCAGAAGTATGATCAGGAGAGAAGGGAACTGATATTGAACCTTAAAGAAATTAAGTTGAACTTTGATTTACGGGATCTTTTACAAAGAAGTTCAGAGGAGAAATGTTATTCCTTTTTGTTACAGTATTTTAGGAGAACAAGATTAATAGAGAGAATATAATTTATGTACTTTCTCCTTTTTTTTTTTTTTTTTTCTTCTTTTTTTTTTAATTAATTAATTAATTAATTTGTATTATTATTATTTTATTATTATTTAGTTAAACTCAGGAATGTGTAAAGTCCCGGTCCACACTCCATATCAGTAGGTGGCGGTAATACACCAAAAAGTTGTTTGTCAACCGCCATAAAACAACACAAAGAAGAAGAAGAAGAAGAAGCCTACCCGAGGGTTGGATTTCCTTTTTTTTTTTTTTAATTAATTAATTAATTAATTTTTATTATTATTATTTTATTATTATTTAGTTAAACTCAGGAATGTGTAAAGTCCCGGTCCACACTCCATATCAGTAGGTGGCGGTAATACACCAAAAAGTTGTTTGTCAACCGCCATAAAACAACACAAAGAAGAAGAAGAAGAAGAAGAAGCCTACCCGAGGGTTGGATTTCCTTTTTTTTTTTTTTAATTAATTAATTAATTAATTTTTATTATTATTATTTTATTATTATTTAGTTAAACTCAGGAATGTGTAAAGTCCCGGTCCACACTCCATATCAGTAGGTGGCGGTAATACACCAAAAAGTTGTTTGTCAACCGCCATAAAACAACACAAAGAAGAAGAAGAAGAAGAGGGTTGGATTTTCTCGCGTGGAGAGTTTTGGCCCTCCTGGCCTCCCGTAGCCGGACGCAGAGCAGCTGTCAGCGGGGAGCTGCTGCTGTCACAGCGGCTAGCTTACACTGGTACCTGATCAGGAAAACGGAGCATGGCGGGTGTGCACCCCCAGGTGAGTGAACTACACCTCACACCACAGCTGTTCTCACACTGTAAACCCTGACTAATGAGATGTTTAGCGTCTAAATTAAGCATAAAAAGCCGTCAAAGGTGGCTAACGCAGCTAGCTCAGCTGTCAATACTGTCGGGACGTGGCAACACACAGACAACACACGCCTTATTTAACTATATATAACATTTTTAATATGTGATTAAACTGAATCTATGCATGTCATTTAGCTTCATAACTGGTGTTAACCTATATTAAAGTGCCCAGTGAGACCCACAGCTGCTATTTCTGTCCCTGTCCTCTGTATTTCAGGACGACCTGCTGAAGATGACCCACAGAGAGAACTGGAAGTGAGTAGCAGCACCTTTCTTTACCAGGACACACCCACAATATGACCCTTATGATTATAAATACTGCTGTTTATCATGACATGCTGCATCTCCCCCCCCCCCCCCCACCCTTCACTCTGACTCTCCTTGTGTTTGTGTTTTTGTTTGTAGCCCCTTTCATAGTACCGATTCATGATTATATATATTTATATATATATAAATATATATATATATATAATACAAGAAATGAAAACTAAATAACTATCTTATTTGCAATATTTCTATACAATTTTATATTATATATTAGCCTTGTTACATATATATATACACTCACACAAACACATACTTAGGAGTTTATATTATATATATTTACAAATAGGGCTACACGGTGGTGTAGTGGTTAGCGCTCTCGCCTCACAGCTAGAGGATCGCCGGTTCGCCTCCCGCCTGCGGCTCTTCTGTGTGGAGTTTGCATGTTCTCCCCGTGTCAGCGTGGGTTCTCACCGGGTTCTCCGGCTTCCTCCCACAGTCCAAAAACATGCACTTAGGTTCAATTGGGGACTCTAAATTGCCCGTAGGTGTGAATGAGAGTGTGATTGTCTGTCTCTATGTGTCAGCCCTGCGATAGTCTGGCTAGTCTGATAAGCGGTTAATGGTAATGAATGAATGAATGAATATTTACAAATATTATGGAAGACAACACAGTAAGCAGGCTATTAATTAATGACATCAATAACCATTTACCCGATATTTGTTATCTGTGACTGTGATTGTGGGAAAGTATGACTATTGTGGAATCCATGAGCGCCTTTAAACATGAATCATTAACACAAAACTGGACGCTAAACAGAACGTGACATGGAATGAGAATATCATTTTTGTCATTGTGTGTACGTTGTCATTTGTAGTAAATTAAACATGAGCATTTAGTCCTTTTTGACATTTACTCGTGAATAAGAGATCTGTGGGTAATATATGTCCGTTTGGTAGTAGTTTATAGCGTCCTCTCCACATGCGCGACGAGGGGGTGCTTTTCATGGCAGGGGTGCTTAATACGGCACAACACCGGGATCAAATGATCCCACCAATTTTCCGCCACCAGAGGCCACAGAGGAGGAAAATTGGTGGGACTATTGGAAGCGGGACCACTATGGCGAAACGGGATATTTGACGTCTAACACGCGCCTCCCACTTGGAGTCATCAAATCACTGTGCACAGCATCTGCCGCTTATTGTAAACCAGGGGTGTCAAACTCAAATACACAGTGGGCCAAAATTTAAAGCTTGGACAAAGTCGCGGGCCAACATTGATATTTATTGAAAAAATTGACCTAAACAA
This sequence comes from Centropristis striata, assembly GCF_030273125.1. NCBI lineage: Eukaryota > Metazoa > Chordata > Actinopteri > Perciformes > Serranidae > Centropristis > Centropristis striata. Next base: position 31,770,052 of record NC_081533.1, read on the forward strand.
GTTCAAACGAAATGGAACAAGCAAAGCTTGATATAACTTAATATTGCAAACATGCAAAATCGAATATCAAATAAAACAAACAAACACATCAATGGCATTAATTTCTTAAATAAAATTTAAATAAAAATCATATGTCCCTTTATTTTATATGCGGCCTTCTTTAAATTTAAATTTAACGGTAATCTTTTTCCACAGGCTAAAAATAAATGTGAGAATAAAATAACAATAATAAACCAAATGACTAATAATAAAATCCTTCAATGAATGTGCAACCATTCAAACCTTGGACTAGCAAGAAAAAGTGCATAAAGACAACTTTAATTGTTGCTCAGTTTGCTCCACACTGATCTACTGTGTTCAAGACAAAACACCAGCAGAGCATTCTGGGATTTGTAGTATTATTTGTGCTGTATAATACCGGCGGGCCAGCTCTGGTTGTCATTTGGTATTTCCTCGCGGGCCAAATATAATTATACTGCGGGCCAAATTTGGCCCACGGGCCAGAGTTTGACACCTCTGTTGTAAACAAACCGGCATGCTACCTGTACACGTGGTGTCAGCCACTGATTGTTAACAAACCGGCATCGCTTACTGTACATAGACTGTCCGGTGCTTGTTGTAAACAAACGGAGATCGCTAAGTGAACACATGTTGCTGCAGCACATACACACTGTACTGCTACAGAGCTAACTGTTAGCCTATTAGCACTGTGCTACTGCTCTGACTGTCGTCTCCTCCCACCTCGTTCCGTGACGCCAGACTGCACTATGAAAGGGCATGAATATCACTTTGCCTTGTAAGGCACTATGAAAGGGGCTTATGTTTGTGTTTTCCTCTCTGGTCAGGGTGCAGCATGAGCGTCTGCACGTGAAGCACCGAGGTCATGAGGCCATGCACGCTGAGATGGTGCTGATCCTCATCGCCACGCTGGTGGTGGCTCAGATAGTGCTGGTGCAGTGGAAGCAGCGGCACCACCGCTCCTACAACGTGAGTGGTGATGGCGTAAGCTGTGTCCCAATGTCAAGGATCCTTCCTTGGTAGGATCCTTCCTTCAGAGTCGGGTCCTCCAGAGGCGAGGCCAGAGTCCTTCCTTTCACTGGTGTAACGCATAAATGGGACAGCCTTCAGAGTGTGCAGCTGTGCGTCATTGCGTAATTGGACGTCCTGCTTAAATTCAGCGCCGCTCTCGGCCTCTAGTATCTGTTCATATCAGTTTAATAAAAATAAATAAATACATAAATAAATTCAGCGCCGTAATTTCAAAATCAGTTCACGACATGAGTGTGTCTCTGGCATCAGCACTCTGACACATATTTGTAAAAAATGGAAGAAGATGCTTTAAGGTTGAATCTCCACGATTTATCAAGTAAAAACCATAAAGTGGATTAAACCTGAATATATATGAATCTAATATCTGAATATTTAACTGATCCTGGCTGAATTCGGCCGCTACTTAGTTTCATAAAAGCAGCGGAGCATAATTCATCATGGAAATATATTCTGTGATTTTTTATTTTTTATTTTACAGTACAGTACAATAATAATATATTATAAATAACAATAACGGATAATATCGGACTTTCGGTCCCTGTAAACACAATAAAGAAACGTATAACTTTCTGAATGGCACAGTTGCACATAGTACATCATCATCGGACGCATATAAATTAATTAACAATAACTTTAGCGACTGAGACGGCATTAATTAACTTAACCGGCAATGTATCAAGATGACGTTTATTATCTTTAGCTTAATATTCTGGCATTTGTTTATGTATATGTTTTTGGTTGACTTTGAACACACTTTGGCATCCTTCAAATCCAGCCGTTTGAGCATCCTTCCTTGACTTTGGGACACAGCTGTAGTGTTGGGTTTATCTGGGTGCTTGCAGGAGATGTGTCTGTGCAGGTACAAATAACTACTGGTGGCAGTTCCAGTTACATATACAGACATGGAAAAATTATTAGACCACCATTGTTTTCTTCAATTTCTTGTTCATTTTAATGGCTGGTACAACTAAAGGTACATTTGTTTGGACAAATATAATGATAACAACAAAAATAGCTGATAAGAGTTTAATTTAAGAGCTGATATCTAGACATTTTCCATGGTTTTATTGATTATGATTTTGGTTATTCTCAAGAAAACCATGGAAAATGTCTAGATATCAGCTCTTAAATTATCAAAACTAAATTATCTTATCAGCTATTTTTGTTGTTATCATTATATTTGTCCAAACAAATGTACCTTTAGTTTTACAAGGCATTAAAATGAACAAGAAATTGAAGAAAACAATGGTGGTCTGATATTTTTTTCCATGTCTGTATATGTCAATGACACTCATTTTTATTGTGTAATAGAATGAAGGAACCAACTCAACGGACAGAAAAGAGTCTTAAGTTGATTAAAAGTATAATATTAAACTGTCCGTCTCGTCCTCAGCTGGTGACACTTGTCCAGATGTGGGTGGTTCCTCTTTACTTCACCATCAAACTCTACTGGTGGAGGTTTCTGTCCATGTGGGGCATGTTCTCCGTCGTCACCAGCTATGTCATCTTCAGAGCCACTCGCAAGCCGCTGTCCTGCAGGACGCCGAGGTGAGCTGACGATGGTCTTTAAACTCCCCCATGTTCATCACTGGGTTGTCTTAGCAGGAGTGGTTTTTTTATTTGCGTATTTAAAATTTGAAAGTGTCTACTAGAGTTTCAGTTTAAGCCTAAATTGTTGATATTTGTGTCAGAATCTCTTTATTCTACATGTGTCGTTTAAAATAAAGTGTTTGACCAAACCAGAGCAGAGAGGAGAGGACGGGAGAGGCCGTTTACACAGAGCAGAGAGGAGAGGACAGGAGAGGCCGTTTACACAGAGCAGAGAGGAGAGGACAGGAGAGGCTGTTTACACAGAGAGGAGAGGAGAGGCCATTTACACAGAGCAGAGAGGAGAGGACAGGACAGGCTGTTTACACAGAGCAGAGAGGAGAGGACAGGAGAGGCCATTTACACAGAGCAGAGAGGAGAGGACAGGAGAGGCCGTTTACACAGAGCAGAGAGGAGAGGACAGGAGAGGCTGTTTACACAGAGCAGAGAGGAGAGGACAGGAGAGGCTGTTTGCAGAGAGGAGAGGAGAGGACAGAAGAGGCTGTTTACACAGAGCGGAGAGGAGAGGAGAGGCCGTTTACACAGAGAAGAGAGGAGAGGACAGAAAAAGGCTGTTTACACAGAGCGGAGAGGACAGGACAGGCTGTTTACACAGAGCGGAGAGGAGAGGAGAGGCCGTTTACACAGAGCAGAGAGGAGAGGACAGGAGAGGCTGTTTACACAGAGCGGAGAGGAGAGGCCGTTTACACAGAGCGGAGAGGAGACGAGAGGAGAGGCTGTTAACACAGAGCAGAGAGGAGAGGACAGAAAAAGGCTGTTTACACAGAGCGGAGAGGACAGGACAGGCTGTTTACACAGAGCGGAGAGGAGAGGAGAGGCCGTTTACACAGAGCAGAGAGGAGAGGACAGGAGAGGCTGTTTACACAGAGCGGAGAGGAGAGGCCGTTTACACAGAGCGGAGAGGAGAGGACAGGAGAGGCTGTTTGCAGAGAGGAGAGGACAGGAGAGGCTGTTTACACAGAGCAGAGAGGAGAGGACAGGAGAGGCTGTTTACACAGAGCCGAGAGGAGAGGACAGGAGAGGCTGTTTACACAGAGCGGAGAGGAGAGGCCGTTTACACAGAGCGGAGAGGAGAGGACAGGAGAGGCTGTTTGCAGAGAGGAGAGGACAGGAGAGGCTGTTTACACAGAGCCGAGAGGAGAGGACAGGACAGGAGAGGAGAGGCTGTTTACACAGAGCGGAGAGGAGAGGCCGTTTACACAGAGCGGAGAGGAGAGGACAGGAGAGGCTGTTTGCAGAGAGGAGAGGACAGGAGAGGCTGTTTACACAGAGCCGAGAGGAGAGGACAGGAGAGGCTGTTTACACAGAGCGGAGAGGAGAGGCCGTTTACACAGAGCGGAGAGGAGAGGACAGGAGAGGCTGTTTGCAGAGAGGAGAGGACAGGAGAGGCTGTTTACACAGAGCAGAGAGGAGAGGACAGGAGAGGCTGTTTACACAGAGCAGAGAGGAGAGGACAGGAGAGGCTGTTTACACAGAGCAGAGAGGAGAGGCAGGAAACATGACAATACTTCAACATGTGGAGAAAAATGTTCATGGTCATTTTGTGTTTTTTAAGCCTTTTTTTAGTCACTTTGTGTGTGTGGTTTTTTTGGTCATTTTTCATCTTTTTTAGTCATTTTGTGGTGGTCATTTGGGACACGGATAGGTACGTGGAGAAGTGTTTATAGAGAATTTCAACCTTTTTCTGATTTCTGTCATTCTAACTGTGTTATTCTGCACTAAGACATGTTTGAGTTGTTCCCACTTCTAGCCATGATTGTGCTGATTCCACAGAGCTGCAGGACTTCTGGATTTAATATATTGCAGTGGAACACAAGAACACAGTGATTGAAAATGTTAAAAGGGCAAAAACGCCCTGAAACAGCTCGTTGGGGTTTAGAGGGTTAACAGCTAATACTTTGTTTAAATCTGTTATAAAACAGTGCGAGCTGTACAGAGTCCACCTCAGGGATCTGGGATCAGGATGTTTTTTTTAAAAGTGCACCCACCTGACCCTTTGTGCCACATTTTTTTAAATGAAGGGAGATATTGTTAAAGTTTTTATTTTTTTAAATATGTCGTTTAGAAACATACTTCATTTTGGCTCCTGGAAGATGGGAAATGCATAAAACTGCAATAATTGTTAGTTGTTAGAGATAGATTCAGAACAATTATTACGATACCATTACTAAGTGTTTCTTTTCTCTTTTTCAGGATGGTGTACAAGTGGTTCTTGTTGATCTACAAGCTGAGCTACGCAGTGGGCGTCCTCGGCTACCTGGCCATCATGTTCACCATGTTCGGCTTCAACGTCTTCTTCAGGCGAGTCTCCGCCGACAACGAGTGGATCAAACTCCTCTCTCGTGTTTTCTGAAGTCGCTTCACTGTAGGAGTTGTGGTTGAGTCACTCGCCCCTTTCATAGTGCCGTTTCATGCTGGGATATTTACGACTCTGTAACGTCTCGCCTCCTTTATGAACGCGCCAGAAGCGGGATGCCGGGATCAAATGATCCCACCATTTTTCCGCCTCCAGAGGTAGTCACAGAGGAGGAACATTGGTGGGACTGTTGGAAGCGGGACCACTATGAACGGACCATCGGGGAGGAGCGGGATATGAGACGTCGCGTGTGACGTCTTACTGGGGATTCACACCGGGCGCGTTACAGCAGCAGCACGTCAGCTTAGCGAGCCGGTCGTATACACGCGAGATAACAAGATCACGCGATAATCCTGACCATACGGGAGACCGCAAGCTCCCGTGATAAACTTTAAACTCTATTTATACAGTCTATGGATAAACTGTGTGTATAAAGTAAACAACAACAACAACAACAACAACCAACAGCTTACTCTGCTTCTCTGAGGTGAAAGATCTGTTGATCTGACCATCTATCCTTATAAAAACAATATGTTATGTCATAAATGATTGTATGATGTTCCACTTCAACAATCAGCCTCTTGTCGTCCGTGTCGCCGATCCTCTGAGACCCTTTGATTGATTGATTGATTGATTGATTGATTGATTGATTGATTGCTGATCTGGTGCCCCGGTCATAACATAATGTTGATGTGAAGTAGTTTTAGGCTGCATGAACTGCGTATTGTGTTTTATTTTGAAAGGGGCGGAAGTGTTTTACGCTGATTCTGAGTCGGACTTCCTGTCTGGTGATCTGCTCTGTTGAGATTCACGCGATGGCAGCGTCTCGCAGAGAAATAGAAGTCCTACCTAATGCTCGCGTAGAGACGCTGACGCGACGCTGCTGTAACGTTACGCAGCGTGCCCGGTGGAAATGCTCTCATTGATTAGAGTGTTTTATTTGCAACGGCATACGCAACGCTGACGTGACGCTGTAGTAACGCGCCCGGTGGAAATCAGGCTTAACACAAACCTCCCACTTGGTCCGACAGTCATCCAATCACTGTTCACTTCGGTCGACATGCAGCCACCGCTTATTGTAAACCAGGGGTGTCAAACTCAAATACACAATGGGCCAAAATTTAAAACTTGAATAAAATTGCGGGCCAACATTGAACAAATAAACCTTTTAATATATACCAAACATGTTTTGCTTTAACATTAAATATGGAACCAGCAACGCTTATAAACATACAATATATAACTAAATAGTGCAGACATGCAAAATCAAATTTCAAATAAAAAACACATCAATGTCATTAATTTACAATAATAATATAATAATTTGGTATTGCCTCGCGGGTCAAATAAAATTACACCGCGGGCCAAATTAGGCCCGCGGGCCAGAGTTTGACACTCCTGTTGTAAACAAACCAGCATGCTAACTGTGCACAGAGTGTCCGCTGCTTGTTCTTAACAAACGGAGGTCGTTAAGTGAACACATACAGCTGCAGCACATACACACTGTGCTGCTACAGAGCTAACAGTGTAGCTATTAGTACTGTGCTACTGTGCAGAACTCCTGCTGCTCTGACTATCGTCTCCTCCAACTCGTTCCGGATGCCAGACTGCACTATGAAAGGGCAGAATGTCACTTTGCCTTCGCAGGATCACTATGAGCGCCCTGAGGCGAAAAGCTGGCACAGATCTTTCTGGAAATATAGCGGGGATTTGTGGGACCGCACTATGAAAGGGGCTACAGTCTGACACAAGGAAGCAAACTATGAAGGGATTGTCTTAACTCTTTGTAAGCTCATTGGGAATGAGTTCATTTTAAATGAGTAAAACTTGAGGTTCTCCTGAATAAAATGATGTGTGGCACTTGATGCTGAGTGCTATAATCAGAAAACTTCAGAATCACAACATAAATACAGGAGAGTCCGGCGCCCCTAAAGCTGGTCTTTAAGAGTTAACAGACCTTTGGCTGGCTGTGTGGTAGATCTCTTTACTTACAGCCTAATAAAGAGGCCATAAGGCCGTGCAGAGTCTTTTCAGATACACAGACTCGACACCTCTGTCTATCTACATGTCTCAGTTAAGCACCATTTATATGAGCTCTATTGGCAAGACAATGCCCATCAATTATTTCCACTTCCTAAGTGACTGCTAATGTTTTTACTGTCTGTCTGTGCAGGATCAAGGCCGAGGACTCGATGGATGTCGGAGTCATCATGCTGTTCTACGGCCTTTACTACGGCGTCATGGGACGAGACTTTGCTGAAATCTGCTCTGACTACATGGCGTCTACAATCGGGGTTTGATTCCTCATGAGAAAAACTTTATAATACAGGTAATATTTCAGCCCTGTGTTGACCCTGTGTGTGTGTTTTCAGTACTACAACAAGGGAGGCATGCCCAGCAGGAGCCTCACCAACGATATCTGCGCCGTGTGCGGTCAGAGGATCCTGGTGGACATCGAGGAGGAAGGGTTTATAGAAGACACCTACCAGCTCTCCTGTGGACACATGTATCCTAAAGCTGAGCCGAGTCCTGCAGAAGAACAGGCTTGTTATCACTCTTCAGCCCTCGTGGCGGAGGCAATAAGTGCATTCACTCTCCACAGGAGTTAGATCTACAGGTACATCTCCAAAAATTGGGGTATCATGAAAAAGTTCAATCTTTTTTGTCAATCATTTCAGAAAGTCAAACTCATACATTATATATATATATATATATATATATATATATATATATATATATATATATATATATATATATATATACACACTACTGGTCAAAAGTTTTAGAACACACCAACTTTTCCAGAATTTAATTGAAAATTATGCAATTTAATGTTTCAGTGTACTCTGAAATTAATGCACATTTGCAACATTTAAAATTCTTTATTGAGCATGATAGTGTTTTGAAAGTAAAAAAAAGATTCAAAATCACATTTTATGTTGGACTAAAGGACCAAAAAAAGACACAAAATGACTTACAAAGACATGAAAAGAATTCAAAAATGGACAAAATAGCCCAAGACTCAATAGAGTTAAGTTGTTAACCCATTTCTTGTTCCCTGAAAAAGGCCTACTTGTATAATTCTGAAATGTACATTATTTTTCAGTTTTGGTTAAGCTTACCTTTTTTTATTTACCTCTGGCAGTTCACCACTTACCTTTGGACCCTTTCAAGCTGTTCATTTGACTTGAACTGCTTGAATTTCAATAAAAAACTGGAAAAATTGGGGTGTTCTAAAACTTTTGACCGGTAGTATATATATATATATATATACACACATAGAGTGAAATATTTCAAGCCTGTTTTTCTTGTAATTTTGATGATTCTGGCTTAGAGTTAATGAAAACACAAAACTCAGTGTCTCAGAAAATTAGAATATTGTGAAAAAGTTCAGTATTGGAGTCTACAGTCAGTCAGTGGTGGTTTGGGTCCATGTCCTCTGCTGGTGTTGGTCCACTGTGTTTTCTGAAGTCCACAGTCAACATAGCAGCCATCTAGCAGGACATTTTAGAGTCTTCATGCTTCCGCAAGCTCCCAGGAGATGCTGGTTTCATTTTCCAGCAGGACTTGGCACCTGCCCACACTGGCAAAGGTACCAAAAGCTGCTTCAATGACCATGGTGTTACTGGGCTGGACTGGCCAGCAAACTGGGCTGACCTGAACCCCATAGGGGTCTATGGGCTGTTGTCAAGAGGAAGGCTAGAGACACCAGATGACCTGAAGGCTGCTATAAAAGCAACATGGTGCTGTAGGCTGATCTCCTCCATGCCACCAAGTATTAATGCACTAATTCATGATTCAAAAGGAGCCCAACCAAGTATTGAGTGTATAGAAATGAAGGTAATTTTCAGAAGCTTGACATTTGTGTTTTAAAATATCCTTTTTTTTTTATTGATCTTATGTAATATTCAAATTTTCTGAGAGACTGGGTTTTGTGTTTTCATTATCTGTAAGACCGAATTTATCAAAATTACAAGAAAAACAGGCTTGAAATATTTCACTCTATGCGTAATGAATCTATATAATATATACGAGTTTCACTTTCTGAAATAATTGACAAAAAATATTGAACTTTTTCACGATATTCTAATTTTTTGAGATGTACTGTACCTGTATTTCCAGTAGTTGCTGCACAGAAGAGAAAAGTAGCCGAGGTGAGAGATGGTGGAGTCTGTCTCCCCCAGGTGGTCAGTAAATGTTACTGCATTGTTAAGTGAAGAGGCTCCAAGAAGCCTTGAGTGGATGTTTTGTTTCAGAGGATGAGTCAACATGACTCAGCGGTTTAACTCCAGAGGCCTCTCCTGACATACTGTTAGCTCATTGTGTGAATTCAGAGCTTTTTATTTGGACAAAATTGACACTTCCCTGTTTAATTATTTTGCCGTGTCTTATATTAGATCTTGTTGAAACCTCATCCACCAGAAACTTCAGATTTTCAGGGTTCCTGCCTTGACTTGCCCCGCCCCTTCAGATTCCACGAGTTCTGCATCCGTGGCTGGTGCATTGTGGGTAAGAAGCAGACGTGTCCATACTGCAACGAGAAGGTCGACTTGAAGAGGATGATGAACAACCCGTATCCTTTTATAGAAAATGGATGTATAACCCATTGTTTTGGGGACGACAGTTTTAACCCTCTGAACCCCAGTTCAAGTATGATTTCCTGAGCACTATTTATCGTAGAAAGAAACTGTAAAAACAGGCATTGTCGTTAGAGTTTGAACTTTCTGACGGTCCTTGAACGGATCATAGGTTCTAAAAGTTCCCGTTATAAAAAGTGACCAATACTTGTTTTAAAATGTTGATATTAGTGTCAGAATCTCTTTATTCTACATGTGTCATTTAAAATAAAGTGTTTGCACTAACCAGATCCTGTTAAAAACATTAAATTCTCCTCAGAGACACTGAAGACATGATTGATTCTGCTGAGACCAACGGTCACGTGACAAATATTCACTGAGAATCTGTTTACACAGAGCAGAGAGGAGAGGACAGGAGAGGCTGTTTACACAGAGCTGAGAGGAGAGGACAGGAGAGGCTGTTTACGCAGAGAGGAGAGGTTGGAAACATGACAATACTTCAATATGTGGAGAAAACTGTTTACAACATTCACGACACTTGGAAAGTGTTTAGATTCAAAATTCTATTTTATTTAAAAAATATATATATATATTATTTTTTTTTTTATTTTATTTTTTTTACAACATTCGTGACAACTGTTTTCTATAAATAGCATTTAATTCCAATTTGTAAAAAGTGATTTTTATCAATGAAATGTATTTTTTATATGATAAATAAATCTAAAGCTGCCTTATTTTTTACATTTAGTAATATGATTTATTGATTTGTTTGTTTATTGATTTATTTTTTGTATTTTACATAGAATTTTCTATCATTTATTCATTCGAAAAATAATACTGTAAAAGAAGTCTACAATGTCCCATTATATTAATTTACAGATTTCCACTTTTGCTATGGCCTTGCACTTAATGTATAAAAACAGAGAAAATCCTGTTAAATAATAGAGTCAATTTCTCTAATTTGAAATAACTTTTTTTTTACATTATGGGCCAAATTCCCGTGTTTGTTTGACCCATCTTTCCATCCCGAATGCCTCCCGATGTGGACTTTGACGCTCTTTATACTATGACAGCAGACTTAATAATAAACTGCTGCTTGCATACTGTGTTTAATTTGAATATAAAGTATTGTTATGCTTTGCCCCGCTGGGTGTTAAACAGCAAACGTGTTTTCATCAGAATACTGACAATCTATCAGAGCACTCTCCTTAATTCGTTCACCTCCTACCAGCTGGGAGAAGACACACGTCCTGTACGGGCAGCTTCTTGATTGGCTGAGATACCTGGTAGCCTGGCAACCCATCATCATCGGCATCGTCCACGGGATAAACTTCTCCCTGGGCCTCGAATAGAGCCCTGAGGAACGCCGCTGTAAGTACGTCCTGGAGTCGAGACAAAGTGCTAAAATAAAAAAAACCCTGTCAAAGTCAGCAGCGCTACAAGGACCTGATTCAGGCTGCTGCTGAAGTCTTTAGCTCCCCTTGTTTGTTGTTTGACTGAACGCTTGCACAGTTTCCAGCAGACTGATCCCAGGCCGTCTGGTTTCTCCGTGTACACTGACACTGTGATGCCAAAAACTGCTGCCGACTTGAACAAAAATATTTAAGCACAGAACGATTATTTGATCACGATTCAAAAATGTTTGACACAAAGAAGATCCGCTGGAGTTTGGAACTTATGGAAGTGTTGCCGTCGTGCATGTTGTTTTTATCTTTGCTTTACTTTGTACTGTGTCCTCAAAATGCCTTTTTAAACATCTTATAGTTTGCACACTCCTCACCGCCGGTTCTGCTGACACCACTGTTCTTTTGAGAGACTTTATCTGCACATTACAAAAAAGGATTCTGTCCGGAAAGTTGTGGTACACATCACATGTTTGCATTTCACACGACTTTTTGTTTATTACAAAAGTTTTATTTGGAATGTTTGTCCTGTTATGTTTTAATTGTTTTTGATGCTTAATGGATGACTTATCGTAGCAGTTTGGACTCTGAATGTCACAGTAACGTTTCCGAACAAGACTCATTATCGCTGCCGCCAATCCTCCGAGATGTAAACTCTCACAGTGTGGACTTTTACTATTGCCTTTTACTATTCTTTCAACATGGCGGCATGTGCCCCACAACTATGGTAGCCACCCTCCAAACACTCAGTAACAGGAGTTGGGATTTGAAGAATGTCTCGTGCAGTGACGGGAAGAAAGTTTTCTTTTGCCAAATCACATTGACATTGCTTTTGTTATCAAGACAGCTGCTGATATTAACTTTGTATTTATTAAATATTTATAAAACCTCCCCGGTTTGTCACAACATTATTTTCAATCTTTTAGTTCATACTTGATCTTTGGATTCTTTGGTCTGTTGTGTTTTCTAGTAAACAAAACAACCTTTTTTGAATGCATTTCCTTCCATGTGAAACATGAAAAAAACATTTCAGCCAGATTTCCTTCCCGTGACAAAGAGATACAACGTTTTTATTCTGCAGCAACACAGAGCTCCAGCATTTCCAGGTCTGTGAAGCACAATTATTTTACAGTATGACGTTTAAGTTTTATGGTAATGAGGTTAGTTTCATAATCGCATTAAGAAGTTGGTGCTGTTTAATAAAATGTTAAGTAGTTCTGAGTATAGTATAGGAGTATTGCTTTTCTCTACAATACAAGCTAAGCATGTGTAGCTGAAAAAATTCTGACATTCCTGTAAGAATTTGGAAGTTCAATGAGGTTGTAATAAGTTAGTTTTAGTTCATATTTCAGTTTTTAATTGTATGTTATTATGCTCTATGGTGTGTGTGTGTATATATATATATATATGGTTATATAAAGCATGTTGTTTGTAAGTGCAGGTCATTTGAATGAGAACCTTTTGTGGAGATCAAGCAAAGAAGATCCGGAGATCCAAATAAATGGTGTGACCCCCAGTTTGGTCCCCAGTGACCTGGAATATATACGACCCCAGGAACAGTCCCACTAGTCTTCTTTGTGGTAGGATCACAGCAGTCACCTTTATTGGTACTAGCTTCAACACACATTTCAAAGGCTCATCCACACTTTGCAAACCCCAACAGATCGGGCCATTCCTCTGAACTGAACATAAAGCAAGTCGACAACTGAGCCTTAAAACTGGAACCGCTCACAAGACAAATGCACACTTGCTGTGTGATCACAGAACCAAACAAAAGCTTTAAAGGACTTTTGACACAACCAAGAACAATTCGTTTTAGTTTACTTTGCATCCTCATAATTTGTATTTGTGCTCTTTTAAATTCGACCTTACAAAAGGGTGCCAATTTTGGAAAGACTCACTCGGATCATGTCTGAGGGTAGACATGTGTTGTGTAGTATTGTGTTATGTATTACATGTGTTTTTAACCTCAGAGATCGTTACTCAGACAGGACTTCTTGGGTTGTATTTCATCATCTCACAAAAACGAGATGACTTAACTGCTGGCATGCCATTGAGGAAGTGTGTGTGTGTGTTGAAGAAGACCGATTCTGGAAAGATCCAACAGGGTGCGGTGTCTGTGTTTCCTGGAGTGGGAGGGGGTTAACAAAAGCTGAGAAGGACAGCATCACGGAGCCCGCCTCCTAAATGTTGGAACAACAGCCCGCCATTTTTCAAACGCAGATTGACTTCAGTCGAGGTAAGACGCTTCTTTACTTACCAGGGTTCCCCGTTTATAACCTGTAGTCTTGTTTGCTGCGCTTTCACATTTCAAGCTGCTGAAAGAGTATATTTAAACTATTTATAATATAAAGTAATTTGGTGTTGTTATTTTGGAAATTCAAATGATTACTCAATTGAGGAAATATATATGTGTGTGTGTGTGTGTGTGTGTGTGTCGGGGGGGGGCTCCTGTATCTTGAACCATTTATACTGTCGAGCCAAACACTAAAGTTAAACACTGTAGCCTGTTAGTATTAATTAGAGCCGTTGAGAGAGAGAGTCGCGCCAACAGAGGTTAAAAAATGCTGACTCTTCACATCCATGTCGACTTCAGATAGTTCCAGGATATGCTTGGCACAATAGGGGAATCCTGCAATGCCGGAAATCTGCAGTTTCAGACCCCTCTTTCTTATGCGACAGTGCCACCTACTGTACAAACATAACAAATGACTTTGTCTAGATAGATAATATAACATATATACTATAAAAATTACAATTATAATGCCAATAATAATATAATATGTGTATTAACATAGATACATTATGTTAATATATGGCTGTATCTACAAGTATTAACAGATGAACTGCAGTGATGTTGTCATCCATGAATTTTCAGATTTACTGTTTTACAAAAAAACTGTAAAAAATAGTAAAGCACATTATTAGAAGTTAAATTATAGTTATTTACTTGCATTCCTGAACAGAAAAATTAGTTTTAGTGGTTGAATGTTCTGCTGATTAATTTGTGACTTCTCAGAGAAGCCCACTTTATTTAACAAACAAATAACATGAACATTTTAAAGTTTCAAACAAGCTTTTGAAATATTTATGTTTTCTCGTTTTTATGTCAGGTGGTCTAATAAATACGTTAAGCCTGTATATACAGTCATGGAAAAAAATATTAGACCACCCTTGTTTTCTTCAATTTCTTGTTAATTTTATTTGCCTGGTACAACTAAAGGTACATTTGTTTGGTCAAATATAATGATAACAACAAAAATATCTCATAATAGTTTAATTTAAGAGCTGATATCTAGACATTTTCCATGGTTTTCTTGATAATGATTTTGGTTATTATGCATATTATACATTGAAATTTGCTCATATTCAATGCCCCAGACCCCCCGAGTCGGCTCAGGACTGTTGAATTGCCGTTTTTATTAAAAGGTGCTGTATCATAAATTGTCACCCTGGTTGTCTGTCTTGGTCTGGTGCCTACTTCAGTCTGCCACTGCCTGAGGGTTTGGGTGGGGCAACACCAGAGTTTGTGTATTTAGTGTCCTCCATATGCAAACAGGTCCAACTGCTGTAATTCATTAACTTTGAATTATACTGCAGTAAGTGTCAGCCTACTCTTTATCAGCTGAGATAGAAGCATAATTATTATGACTTTACTTTGAATTTATTAATGCATCACTCATCACACATTTCAGATAATAATAATAATAATGTTTAAACTGTCATTTTAACATCAACTAACTTTATTAATGTAATTTTTAGGTGAAAATGGCTCCCAAAAAGCAGAAGGCACCTGACATCAGCCGCTTTTTCACAAAGATAGTGCCAAAGATAGTGAAGATTGAGAACAATGGTGACTCCATCATGGTGAGTAAACTGCCTTAGATAGCATTCACAAAAAAATATGCAATATTATTATATCAATAAGGACATGCAATTAATTCCCTACTTTTGTTTTTCCTGCAGGCCGGACATTTGCACCGCTTCAAAGTGAAGTTCAATCCTAATGACCGTGTGTCATACACTGTAGACTGTGATCAACCTCGCACAGTGCTGGAGGCCATAAAATCAACTGAAAGTTTTAATCGGAACATTAAGTGTTCAGATGAGAACATTGTGCTTCAGATTGGTAAAGAGGATAGGGCACCTATTGTTCCAACACATTTCCCTTGTACTTGTATCGGGAACGGGGAGACTCTGATTCTATCATGTGAATCAGAAAAGGTTGAAGAGTCCAAAGTCCAACCTTACAAACCAATACAGTTAAAAGACAACTATTCTGTCTTCTACATTGATACAGTTGGAGGGCTGTACACCAAACAAAAGAAGCTTTTTAGAAACAACGCTGTAAAACAGTTCAAGCGTCTGTGTGTTTATGGGGAGAAGGGGATGACTGTGGAAGAGGCTCTAACAAGAGATGGTCGCTTCATTGCGGACCTTGGCAACTTCACTCTGTCTGACAACAGTGATCCACACTCCATCACTGAATGTACACAAAAGGTCGACAACCTCGACCAAAAAGAATTCAAGATACGTCTTCCAAAGATCAAGAGAGTTAGTGATGAAAAACCACAGGAAAACCTAGGTGCATCAAAAACATCACAACAGAAGTGTGATGCAGTTATGGATGCAGTAAAGCAGAGTGGGATCAGTGTCAGGAAGGCATTAGCAGATACAGTCAGCACTGACAACACTGAGAAGGTTTACGAATTACTGCGTGAACAGTTTCCGATTCTGAAAGAAACGATGGAGAAAAGGTTCCCTGGTGATTCTTATCAGAAAGCACTAGAGTTGAGGAAGGAAGACTTTGGAAAGATCCAACAGTCATTCAGTGAAGTTCACAGAGTCAAAAAGCTGCTGAAGCTGGGCGAGTCCGTTTGCAAAGTGGTTGTTAAGGATTTTAGTCAGGGAACAGGCTTTGTGCTATTTGACAACTTCATCTTGACCAACGCACACCTATTCAAAGATTGTGTTACAGGACAAAAGCTGATGGAGGGTACTGATGTGTTTGTTCTCTTTAACTATGAAGAACCTGAGCCACTAACAAATTACTACTACTTCAAGCTGGTTCACTCTTACATCTACTACAGTGAGAATGACCTAGATTATGCCATACTTGAGGTCAACCCTGAGGCCCAGAGAAAAGACCCAACAACACAAACAAAGAAACCGAAGGTGCCACCAGGGCTCCTGAATAGATTTGGTCCCATGCCTCTGAATGGGGAAGCCTGTATCATTGGTCACCCAGCAGGGGAAGTGAAAAAAATGGATCCAATATGCATCATTGAGAAAGAGAAGAGGGAGCAGGCGGTCAATGATCATTTACATTCATACAAAGATAATAAGTTCATTGTCTACACAATCGCCAACCTTATTAAAGAGCAAGGCATTGACAACATAATGATGGGTTCAAACAGAGTAATCGAAGTGTCGACCTACAACACTTCCATGTATCACGGCTCTTCTGGCTCCCCAGTCTTTGATGCTCAGGGCAGAGTGTTTGGTTTACACACTGCTGGATTTCGTTATGAGTTTCGAAACCTCAAAGGGCACGTTATAGAGTACGCACTACCTCTGCTTACAATATTTGAACACTTTGTGAGTGAGCTGAGGAAAGAGAACAGGGAAGAAGATAAGGAGCTGTTGAAGAGAGTTGAGAAAGAAGCAAAGGGAAACCCACACCTAGAAAAGGTTCTCAATATCAGGGCAACCAGCACTGAGGAGCCATCAGCAGAGAATGATGAAACAGCAGACAGTGATGAGTCAATGGAGACACAATAAGTAATAAAGAGTTCTTGTGGCAAGTTGTCTCAGACTGGGCATTGTTTAAAAACGACCAGTACCAATACCAATAGCCTTAAAGTGATATTAATACCACCTGAGTACTTTGCTCATACCTTTCCATTGGTCTTCTTTATTCAATACCCTTTGTTTGAATAAGAGCTGGACTGTCAAAAATAAAAAATAAAAATGTGTTGTAGCTGCTGAGGTAGTTTTCCAATCACACTTCACATTAAAATGAAGAAAAGTTGCAGTTTTGGCTTTTTTTCTAGATCTGGTTACAATTGGGATCAAATGTGGGTCATTTTTGGTTGCAGACGATTATATTGTATTGTTTTGTATAATCATACGACATTTTTTATGATTCTTAATTTGTGCCTCCTGTTTGTTTTGACTTCTTAGATATGCTGTTATATACTCAATCATACCATGATATGTTTATTATTAACTGTACTCTGTCTTATTTTTATTGTTGGTGTACTTTATAGCCATTTTTGATTTGTTTCTGGAGGTTTGTTGAAGTTCTGTAAGTTTAATGTATATTTCACTCCTATTTGTTCTCTTGTGATGGGTTTGGAAGTTTAGTATCAGGTTGGGTTTTATATTTTATTTTGGCATGTGTCACTTGTTTCGGTGAAGTGTCCTGTTTATTTTACGGTATTCTGGCTTCACCAAAGCTGCTTGGCAGACTTTTAATATAACTATCTTCTCTTACTGTGTAGGTTAGTGGAAGCTCTGCAGAGTGGACCTGACATTTTATTTCATTTCTTTCTTTTGTTTACTATTTTAGCCTTGGTCTCATCTACCATTGTATTCTGTTTTTATGATATTTTATGATAAAAAATAAAATCTTCCAAATCGGTTTCCTGTCATTATGTTCACACAAAAAGTAGTTGCTGTTAGCTGAGATGAGAAATAATATTTCCAAAAATGAAGCTCTTAGCTTTATAACTTAGAGAAGAAGTACTGAGTCATACTACAAAATAAAATGCAGCAATAACTGTTTATATTCTTGTCTTTAGACACTTATGTCATCCATATATAAGTAACTACAGTTGAAACCAGAAGTTTACATACACTATATAAAAAGACACATATGCTTTTTTTCTCACTGTCTGACATGAAATCAGACAATCACTTTTTCTGTTTTAGGTCCGTTAGGATTACCAAAATTATTTCTATTTGCTAAATGCCAAAATAATGAGAGAAGGATTTTTTTAGACAATTTTTTATTACTTTCTTCAAAGTCAGAAGTTTACATACACTGACATTATTATGCCTTGAAACTATTTGGGAAATTTTGTCATGTCTTTGGAAGCTTCTGATAGGTTTATTGACAACATTTGAGTTAATTTGAGGCACACCTGAAACACACTGCTTCTTTGTGTAACATCATGGGAAAGTCAAAAGAAATCAACCAAGATACCAGGAAGAGAATTGTGGACTTGCACAAGTCTGGTTCATCCTTGGGTGCAATTTCCAGATGCCTGAAGGTTCCACATTCATCTGTTCAAATAATTATATCCAAGTATAAACACCATGGGAATGTCCAGCCATCATAGCGCTCAGGAAGGAGACGGGTTCTGTGTCCCAGAGATGAACGGGCTTTGGTCCAAAATGTGCATATCAACCCAAGAACAAAAGCAAAAGACCTTGTGAAGATGCTGGCTGAAGCTGGTAAGAGTGTGTCATTATCCAGAGTGAAACGAGTCCTGAGACATGGGCTGAAAGGCCACTCTGCCAGGAAGAAGCCATTACTCCAAAAGAAACATAAAAATTACAGATTACAGTTTGCAAATGCACACAGGGACAAAGACCTTAATTTTTGGCTTAAGAATTAATGTCTTCTTCCTGGCAGAGTGGCCTTTCAGCCCATGTCTCAGGACTCGTTTCACTCTGGATAATGACACACTCTTACCAGCTTCAGCCAGCATCTTCACAAGGTCTTTTGCTTTTGTTCTTGGGTTGATATGCACATTTTGGACCAAAGCACGTTCATCTCTGGGACACAGAGCCCGTCTCCTTCCTGAGCGCTATGATGGCTGGACATTCCCATGGTGTTCATACTTGGGTATAATTATTTGAACAGATGAATGTGGAACCTTCAGGCATCTGGAAATTGCACCCAAGGATGAACCAGACTAGTGCAAGTCCACAATTCTCTTCCTGATATCTTGGTTGATTTCTTTTGACTTTCCCATGATGTTACTCAAAGAAGCAGTGTGTTTCAGGTGTGCCTCAAATTAACTCAAATGTTGTCAATAAACCTATCAGAAGCTTCCAAAGACATGACAGCATCTTCTGGGCTTTCCCAAATTGTTTCAAGGCATAATAATGTTAGTGTATGTAAACTTCTGACTTTGAAGAAAGTAATAAAAAATTGTTTAAAAAAAATCCTTCTCTCATTATTCTGGCATTTAGCAAATAGAAATAATTTTGTTAATCCTAACAGACCTAAAACAGGAAAAGTGATTGTCTGATTTCATGTCAGACAGTGAGAAAAAAAGCATATGTGTCTTTTTATATAGTGTATGTAAACTTCTGGTTTCAACTGTATATATAAAGCATTCAGAACAGAGACTGTAAGGTTGTTTGTAAGTGCAGGTCATTTGAATGAGAACCTTTTGTGGAGATCAAGCAAAAGAAGATCCGGAGATCCAAATAAATGGCGTGACCCCCATTTTGGTCCCCAGTGACCTGGATTATATATACAACCCTAGGAACAGTCCGACCAGTCATCTTTGTGGTAGGATCACAGCAGTCACCTTTATTGGTACTAACTTCAAACTGAACATAAAACAAGTAAAAAACTGATCCTTAAAACTGAAACCAAACTTTAAACCAAAGTTATGAAGAACTATTGACACAACCAAGAACAATTTGTTTTAGTTTACTTTGCATCCTCATAATTTGTATTTGTGCTCTTTTAAATTCAACCTTACAAAAGGTTGTATTTTGGGAGAGAACCATTGGGAAGGGTGCCAATTTTGGAAAGACTCGCTCGGATCATGTCTGAGGGTAGAGGTGTAGTATTGTGTTTTGTATTCTTACATGTGTGAACATGTGTGAACAGGCCATTATTATTTAAACTTATTTCTGTATTAACGTAAGTTATCAACTGCTGTACAGTTTTGGTATCGGATAAGTTTTTAACCTCAGAGATCGTTACTCAGACGGGACTTTTTGGGTTGTATTTCATCATCTCAAAAACAAGATGAAACAACTGCTGGCATGCCAATGAGGAAATCTTATTGTGTGTGTGTGTGTGTGTGTGTGTGTTGAACAAGACAGATTCTGGAAAGATCCAACAGGGTGGGGTGTCTGTGTTTCCTGTGTGTGTGTAGGGTGTAAAGTACAAACTAATGCTGAAATATTGGTTAAATATTAACTTGTTTGTGAATACTGAGTTAGGGTTTGGTATAACAGTATGAGTGGAAAGGGTTAACAAAAGCTGAGAAGGACAGCATCACGGAGCCCGCCTCCTAAATGTTGGAACAACAGCCCACCATTTTTCAAACTCAGATTGACTTCAGTCAAGGTAAGACGCTTCTTTACTTACCAGGGTTCCCTGTTTATAACCTGTAGTCTTGTGTGCCGCGCTAATGTCACATTTCAAGCTGCTGAAAGTATATTTCAACTATTTATAATAAAAAGTAATTTGGTGTTGTGTTATTTTGCAAATTCATATGATTACTCAAGTGAGGAAACAGAGTGGTTCTGAAGGCAAATACTGTCTTGCAAATACTAAAGTTTGATACAAGATTTATTTAAATACAATATAAGCAAAGCATGTTGTTATAATAACCAGATAATTCTGATATTCCTGTGAGAAATTGGAAGTTGAATGAGGTCATAATAAGTTAGTTTTTGTTCATGTGTTGGTATTTAATTGTACGTTTTTATGCTTTATGGTGTATATATATATATGTATGTATATAAATACATGTGTGTATATATATATATATATATATATATATATATATACATGTATGTATATATATATATATGTATATACATATATATATATGTATATACACACACATATATATATATACACACACACATATATGTGTGTGTGTGTGGGGGGGGTTATATAAAGCATGCAGAACAGAGGTTGTAACAATGTGAGTGGAAAGAGTTAACAAAAGATAGAAAATGACAGCCAATACGAAACCTGCCTCCTGTATGTTGAAACCATTTATACAGTCAAGCCAAACACTGTAGCCTGTTAGTATTAATCAGAACCATTGAGAGAGAGTGGCGCCAACAGAGGTTAAAAAAAACACTCGTCATGTGATCTATGTCGACTTCAGATAGTTCCAGGATGTCCGGGGAATCCTGCAATGCAAATCTGCAGTTTCAGACCCCTCATTCTTATGCGACAGTGCCACCTACTGTACAAACATAACAAATCACTTTTTCTAGATAGATAATATAACACATAAACTATAAAAATTGCAATTATAATTACAATATAAAAAATAATATATATGTACATATATGTGTATATATGAACATATATGTATGGTGTGTGTATATATATATGTGTGTGTGTATATATATATATGTGTGTGTGTGTGTGTGTGTGTGTATGTACTGTATATATAAATACAGTAGTGTTCAAAATAATAGCAGTCCAATGTGACTAACCAGATTAATCCAGTTTTTAGTATACTTTTTATTGCTACATGGCAAACAAGGTGCCAGTAGGTGCAGTAGATTCTCAGAAAACCAACAAGACCCAGCATTGGTGATATGCACGCTCTTGAGGCTGTGCAATTGGGCTAGTCAGACTGTACTACTATTATTTTGAACACTACTATATATATATATATATATATATATATTGGGATAAAATTGTATCGTGGGACCTATATATATATTAGAGGTGGGAATCACCACATGTCCCACGATACGAGATTTTATCCCAATACTTGACTCACGATATGGTGAGTATTGCAATACAATATATTTGTTTAACTGCATTTTGCGTCCACAAAATTAAATTAAATTGTTTTGTCAAAAAAGAGAAAATTCTCAAGTCTAATTATCTCACTTCAGTCTTTTTGAGAGTCAAACCCACAGACTGACCAACAAAGTATGTAGTCAAACTGAACTGATATCAAACATGTATGGATAACAACAATTAAAGCATTTTAACAATGCAAGTTGTAACTGTTCAAAATTAATTGTGCAACGCCTTCAGCAACTATAAAATGAGGAATTAAGTTACTTCAAATTTGAATGAAACATTAGCAATGTTGTCTGTAACAGGCACCAGTTTTTTGTCTGCAATCCCCTGTGTGACTATTATGTACTGCTCTAGTCTATGAGACAGACGCTTCCTGTCATGTCACATAATGAGCAGTTATAGTCACATGTGAATCTACTGCCCGCGACGCCCACACATCACAAGTTATCACAAGTATTTCTGCTGTTCCCAAACTTTCCTCAACTTCAAGCTTCACTGCTGTGTATAGCTTTGATACGGCTGTGTCTGTGAAATAACGTCGCGACGGAGTCACATACCTGGTTCCAGTGTCTTTAGCATGTAGCTAAAACCCTTGTTTTCCACAACGTTGTACAGCCTCAAGTCTTTGCACATGAAGAAAGTGGTGGATTGTGTTATTTTCTTTGCGCGTTCTGAATTGAGAGGCAGTTTTGTCAGACTCAGTGAGTCCAGTGTCGGCTGGTTTCTCGGTAGCGCTGATGTAGCATTGGCTTTGGCGTCATCCGTTGATGCTATCTCGGGATGGTGGCGAGTTAGATGAGCCCGCAAGTACGTTGTATTCCTCGAGTATTTTATTTTCATGCGGCACTCCTTGCAAACTCCATGTGTCATTTCCATCTCATTCGTCCCTTCCTGTTAAAAAAATCTGAAATAAGCCCACGCGCTTGACTTAAATGCGGACGGGGCTCTCCTTATTCATCTTCGGTGCCGCCATCTTTGTTGTACTAACTTCTTCTGTCCCGCTGACCGTCACCTCTACTGACCTCACCAGAATAGAACTCAACAGCACCATCTAGTGGATCAAAAAAGCAATTGATGCGTGAGGTGGTGAGGAGGTGAGTGGCAGAGTTCTGAATGTACTGGAGTTTGTTGAGTAATTTGGAGGGAATGCCATACAATATGCTTTTACAGGAGTCCAGTCTAGAGGTGATAAAGGCATGGATCAGTGTTTCTGTGGCAGGGAAGGATAGTGATGGATGGAGACGGACAATGTTTCTTAGGTGAAAAAAGACAGATCTGGTGACTTGGTTTCTGTCAAAAATGACTCAGATGTTGTGGATGTGGGAGCACAGGGACAATGGGGAGGCTGAAGTTGTCTGTAGTTTTGGTGCAATATCTTGGACCAATGATTATTATGTCTGATTTGTCACAGTTTAGTTTAAGAAGGTTTTCTTCCCAAGTTTTAATGTCAGTGAGGCAGTTGGGTGTAGTGAGTGGCAGTGGTAATGGCTTTGGTGGAGATGTAGAGCTGGACGTCATAGGATCGGATAGGATCTTAGCCAGGAGAGGGCGGGACCAGTGATGTTGAGGCTGGTTCCAGACGGGAAAGAAGGATGTTGTGGTTGATGGTATAGAATAAAACAAGGGGGAAAAAACTGTCTGATGTGCATCAGTATCACACACTGACGGCTGTGAAGACATCGACATCTGACCAGTTAGGATGAGAAGGCCTTAGGTTTGCAAATATTTTTTTGCATTGAGTTTATTATTGCATCACTAACATGTCTTTGTTCAACTGATTTTTGTTTTTGTGAACCCATGTCTTGTTCCATTAGGGAAATCTGGACAGCAGCAGCTCAACCTCCATGGAGGGACAGCCAGGCGGGGCCACGGGCTCTCAGCCAGGTGGGGCCACGGGCTCTCAGCCAGGCGGGGCCACGGGCTCTCAGCCAGGCGGGGCCACGGGCTCTCAGACAGGCGGGGCCACGGGCTCTCAGCCAGGCGGGGCCACGGGCTCTCAGCCAGGCGGGGCCACGGGCTCTCAGCCAGGCGGGGCCACGGGCTCTCAGCCAGGCGGGGCCACGGGCTCTCAGCCAGGCATGCTTACACGTTCTCAGGTGAGCTCTTCTGTCATTGTGTGCTGCAGGTTTATGAGTTTTACTGAAGAATAAATACATTTGGAAGTTATTGAGATGGTTCATCAACAAGAGATGGCATTGTTGTAGTTCTGAATCTACAACACCGTTTATTTTTCTTTTTATATTCTCACAGCTTAACTATTTGTTATCACATCTTTGATTGACTCAGCACATACATGATCTGATGTATCACTAAGGGGATTTATGTTCCCAGTGTTGTGGCTGCGGACCTTCATCAATTGTATCAGCCTTTTACTCCTAATCAATAAGAATTCTGGTATATGGGATTAGAACACTGACATAAATCGCGCGCTCGTAATGAGACCCGCGCGCATATTGTTTTTTCGAGCGCTTTCAAATCACTCGCAAGCTATTTTGTATCCCGCATCTCTGCTCCCTAGAGCAATATTGTAGCCTGCGAGGAGAAAAACAAGCTTTGCACGCGCGCGGGTCCGCTCTCACCTGCTCGCGCGCGCCCAGAATCTGCCCGCAAAAACACCTCGCGCGCGAGTGTGTTTTTTTTTTTAGTGGGCGGTTTTTGTCAGTAAGGGGGCGGGCATGCCAATCACCATTGTACCGAATATGATTGGTTGAACGACTTCGCTGATTAGACAGCAAGGTAAGGCAGCTCCACTTGGACAAACGGGACAAATCTCACAGCCCTGAATGCCTGAAGAACATGGATTGTGATTTGGTGCTATATATTGCCTTGACTTGAAAGTTTGCAAAATGTCACACAGAGCAATGTACTTCAATATGCTTGTCTGAGCGCTGTCTTTGGTTTCCTCCATCGTTGACATTAATCTGATAAAACGCTCTGATTTTTGTAACTTGGATCCTGTCGCACACATAGATTGTACATTTTTTATTTTGATAAGCGGCTGAAAGCTCTGCTCCCCAAGGTGGTAAGCCGGGCAGGGGGGACAGTTAGGTGGATGGAAGAGGAGGATCTGAGGGAGCGGGTGGAGGTGGCAGTGTGAAGGAGGTCAGACAGGTAGGGAGGGGCAAGGTTGTGGATGGCTTTAAAGGTATGAAGAAGAATTTTGAAGTTGATCCGAAAGTTAATTGGAAGCCAGTGGAGTTGCTGTAGGATGGGGGTGATGTGGTGGAAAGAGGGGGTTTGGGAGATGATACGGGCAGCTGAGTTCTGGACCAGTTGGAGCTTATGGAGGGATTTCTGGGGGAGGCCGAAGAGGAGAGAATTACAATAATCGATACGGGAGGTGACAAGGCTGTGTACAAGAATAGAGGTGGTATGGGGGGTGAGGGAGGGACGGAGGCGATTTATGTTACGAAGATGGAAGTAGGCGGTGCGGGTGGTGATGTTGATATGGGATTTGAAGGAGAGTGAGCCATCGAGGATGACACCCAGACTCTTTACCTGGGGGGAGGGGGAAACTATGGAGCTGTCGATTGAGAGGGAGAAACTGTCAACTTTGAGTAGAGTGGATTTAGTACCAACTAAAAGGATTTCTGTTTTATCACTGTTAAGTTTGAGGAAGTTTGAGGTGAACCAGGTATGAAGTTCAGAGAGGCAATCTGTCAAGGATGAGGGAGGGAGGATGGAGTTGGGTTTGGTGGAGAGGTAGAGCTGGGTGTCATCCGCATAGCAGTGAAAAAGAATATTGAATTTACGGAAAATAAGGCCAAGGGGAAGGAGGTAAGTAATGAAAAGGAGGGGACCCAGGACAGAGCCCTGGGGGACACCAGAGGAGACAGGGGAGGGTTGGGAACGGAAGGATTTAAGTTGGATGAACTGGAAATAGCTCGTGAGTGATTTGAAAGCACTCGAAAAAACAATATGCGCGCGGGGATGTTTGAGATGCGCACACGCGGGTCTCATTACAAGTGCGCGATTTATGTCAGTATTCTAATCCCATACTGGTATACTTCCCCCCACTTTACTATTTAAAATCAAAGCTGTGATTTGCAGACATTTTATGAATGAGGCCCAATTTGCTTTTACAACAGGAAATCAAAAATCCTTTTCTTGTTTGCAGAGTGTAACAAGCAGCCAAGTGAGAGTGAAGGAGGAGAAAGATGATGATTTCTTTGTGAGTATACTGCTCTACACTGCACAGTCCACACTAGATAACAAACAGTTTAGAAAAGATCAATGATGTATCGTTACATGAGTCAGTCACACATTGGACAGAATCACCTGATGTGTCAATCTCTGTAACGACGAGCACAACTCCCCGTGCTGGAGTACACATACACTGCACAAAGTTATTGTGATTTAAATATCAATATGTATTACGATAATTTATATCTATATTGTTTTATGTAAGATTTATTAGTTAACTGTCACTCTAACATTATAAATCAGAAAATGTTGATGAATAATGATAAAGGAAAGTTTAAAGAACCCTGGGGAGTTTCTGTTGAAAAATTGTGTTTACATTCAGTTTACATAAAAATACTTTTTACAGAACACACACAGCCAAGTGAGAGTGAAGGAGGAGAACAAAGGTGATTCCATGGTGAGTAGATTGACACACTGCAAGCACAGAAAGTCTGCATTTATATTACAGGAATGTGTAACTTTTATTTTCTCACTCTGGTTTCCTGCAGGCCGGACATCTCATGCACCGCTTCACAGTGAGCTTCAGTCCTGACCGTAAGAAATACACTGTAGACTGTGATCAACCTCGCACAGTGCTGGAGGCCATAAAATCAACTGAAAGTTTTAATCAGAAGAAAAAGAAGAAGATTTCAGATGAGAACATTGTGCTTCAGATTGGTAAAGAGGATAGGGCACCTATTGTTCCAACACATTTTCCCTGTACTTGTATCAGGAACGGGGAGACTCTGATTCTATCATGTGAATCAAAAGAGGTTGAAGAGGCCAAAGATCAACATGACCAACCAATACAGTCAAAAAACAACTATTCTGTCTTCTACATTGATACAGTTGGAGGGCTGTACACCAGACAAAAGAAGCTTTTTAGAAACAACGCTCTAAAACAGTTCAAGCGTCTGTGTGTTTATGGGGAGAAGGGGATGACTGTGGAAGAGGCTCTAACAAGAGATGGTCGCTTCATTGAGGACCTTGGCAACTTCACTCTGTCTGACAACAGTGATCCAGACTCCATCACTGAACGTACACAAAAGGTCGACAACCTCCACCAAAAAGAATTCAAGATATGTCTTCCAAAGATCAAGAGAGCAAATGATGAAAAGCCGCAGAAAAACCTAGGTGCATCAAAAACTAAACAACAGAAGTGTGATGCAGTTGTGGATGCACTAAAGCAGAGTGGTAGTGTCAAAAAGCCAAGCAAGCAGGAAAGAATAAGTGTCAGAACAGCAGTTGCAAATTGTGTCAACACTGAGGAGGTTTATAAAAAACTATGTGAGCAGTTTCCACGTCTGAAAGAATGGATGGAGAAAAGGTTCCCAGGTGATTCTTATCAGAAAGCACTAGAGTTGAGGAAGGAAGACTTTGGAAAGATCCAACATTCATTCAGTGAAGTTCACAGAGTCAAAAAGCTGCTAGAGCTGGGCGAGTCTGTTTGCAAAGTGGTTGTTAGGGGTGGTGAGGGTGTTCGTCAGGGAACAGGCTTTGTGCTATTTGACAACTTCATCTTGACCAACGCACACCTATTCAAAGAGTGTGTTGAAGGACAAGAGCTGATGGAAGATATACATACGTATGTAAAATTTAACTATGAGGAACCAGGTTTTGGCTCAGGGAACAAACACTTTGTTAAGAGAAAGTTGATTGGCTACAGTGATGGTGATCTAGATTATGCTATACTTGAGGTCAACCCTGAGGCCCAGAGAAAAGACCCAACAACACAAACAAAGAAAAGGAAGGTGCCACCGGGGCTTCTGAATAGATTTGGTGACTTACCTCTGAATGGGGAAGCCTGTATCATTGGTCACCCAGCAGGAGAAGTGAAAAAAATGGATCCAATATGCATCATTGAGAAAGAGAAGAGGGAGCAGGCGGTCAACCGCAATTTAGAGAACTACAAAGATTATCTGTTCCCTCTATGCACAATCAATCATTCCATCAAAAATGACCCACGTGCAGATATTTTGCTGACCTACAACACTTTCATGTATCACGGCTCTTCAGGCTCCCCAGTGTTTGATGCTGGGGGCAGAGTGTTTGGTTTGCACAGTGGTGGATTTTTCTATGGGTCTCCAAAGTCTGATGAGAGTGTAATAGAGTACGCACTACCTCTGCTTAAAATATTTGAACACTTTGTGAGTAAGCTGAAGAAAGAGAACAGGGAAGAAGATAAGCAGCTGTTGAAGAGAGTTGAGAAAAAAGCAAAGGGAAACCGATACCTAGAATACATACTCAATCTCAGGGCAACCAGCACTGAGGAGCCATCAGCAGAGAATGATGAAACAGCAGACAGTGATGAGTCAATGGAGACTGATTAGGTCATCAAGAGTTCTTGTGGCAAGTTGTCTCAGACTGGGCATTGTTTAAAAACGACCAGTACCAATACCAATAACCTTAAAGTGATATTAATACCACCTGAGTACTTTGCTCATACCTTTCCATTGGTCTTCTTTATTTGATACCCTTTGTTTGAATAAGAGCTGGACTGTCAAAATAAATCACTGATTCACTCGATTTCACTGCACCACCAACCCTATGTGTTGTAGCTGCTGAGGTAGTTTTCCAATCACACTTCACATTAAAATGAAGAAAAGTTACAGTTTTGGCTGCAGTTTTGCCTTTTCCTAGATCTGGTTACAATTGGATCATTTTTGGTTGCAGATTATATTGTATGTTTTGTATAATCATATGAGTTTGACATTTTTTATGATTCTTAATTTGTGCCTCCTGTTTGTTTTGACTTCTTAGATATGCTGTGATATACTCAATCATACCATGATATGTTTATTATTAAGTGTACTCTGACTTATTCTTATTGTTGGCATACTATATAGCCATTTTTTATTTGTTTCTGGAGGTTTGTTGAAGTTCTCTGAGTTTAATGTATATTTCACTCCTATTTGTTCTCTTGTGACGGGTTGTTTTCAGGTTGGGTTTTATATTTTATTTTGGCATGTGCCACTTGTTTCGTCGAAGTGTCCTGTTTATTTTACGGTATTCTGGCTTCACCAAAGCTGCTTGGCAGATTTTTGTTATAACTATCTGCTCTTACTGTGTAGGTTAGTGGAAGCTCTGCAGAGTTGACCTGACATTTTATTTCATTTCATTCTTTCTTTTGTTGACTATTTTAGCCTTGGTCTCATCTACCATTGTATTCTGTTTTTATGATATTAAAAATAAAAAATAATTCTTCCAAATCGGTTTCCTGTCATTATCTTCACACAGAAAGAAGTTGCTGTTAGCTGAGGTGAGAAATAATATTTCCAAAAAAAGAAGCACTTTTAGTTTTATAACTTAGTGAAAAAAGTGCTGAGTTATACTAAAAAATAAAATGTAGCAAAAACTGTTTACATTCTTGTCTTTAGACACTTATGTCATCCATATATATGTAGCCTATTTCCCCTTGAAGCTGTTTACTGCAGTCAGAATCAGTTTTACACTGGCACATCCTCATGTTACAGACAAATGAGAATCCAACAGCTCCCCCAAGTGGCCATTTGACCACACTGCCAGCAAAGATGTAGCTGTTTGCATCTTCTTCACAAGTTGAGAATATTAAAACTTTAACAGTTCTTCTTCTCAAAATAACAACATATTTTTTTGATAATTTAAAGGATGTTACTGATTATTGTGCTGTTGAACCAGAGGTGTGCTTTCTTTTGAAGGGAGTGAAGGGAGCTTTTGTTGTATCCAACATATGCAAACAATGTGAAGATAGATTCATACGGTGGCCCTGAAGTGCAAATCACAACGGAAAATCAGAAAACACAACAAATCAAAAAACACAACATCAAATCAAAAAAACACAACAACAAAACAGAAAACACAACAACAAATCAAAAAACACAACAACAAATCAGAAAACAAAACGGCAAATCAAAAAACACAACAGTAAATCAAAAAACACAACAACAATAACATACGCGCTGCTATTAAAGAGTATTTTGATGCAGGACATGTATATGACGTGATATTGGATATGCTGTCGACAATTCACAACATAAACATGAGTCTGCGTACGCTGAAGACACGTTTAAAAGAAGCAGGGCTGAGTAGAAGATTGAACTGTTCCCCACTCCCTGAGGTGAGGCGTGCAATTCTGATTGAGCTGGAAGGACCTGGGGCTTCATGTATCAAAGCTGCGTACGCACAAAAACATTGTGTACGCTGTATTTCCTGCTCACGCCACATGTATGAGAAGTGAACTTGCCGTGAGAATGTGCGGACCGCTCCGCAAACTTTGAGGTGCCACCGCAAACTTTTGTTTGGCAGAAACAACTGTCCTTTATGCTCTATTTAAAACGTGTTTCAAATCTAAACTCTAACTACACACAACTGGCATTATTTTCATAGTTTTTAGCTCTCGGAAAATGGAGGGATAATGCCGTTTTCCACCATCAATAACCCGTTATAAATATGAGGGGATAGATGATTTTTTAAATGTATTAGCATATTTTAGACTTCACCTGCGTAATGCTGCTTACTTGTGGAATAATAGTATGTTGAAGTCTGTATGTTTTGATGTTAAGATTGTATATTTTCTTAAGTCTATATATTCTGCTATTTCCACTGTTTTTATATGTACTAAATCTCCCTCCATGGATCAATAAAGTACTTGTGATTCTGATTATGGAGCGCACACATTTTTCACAGATAACCTGCCTTAATTACTGTGTCAAAGTCCCGATCGCCGATTGTTTCCCCTTTGATTCAACATGGAGATGGTAACGCTGCAGGTGCACAGCGATCCATGACCACAGATCCCTCTCCCCGGAGTGTGTGGGAAATCCTTTCAGAATAAGTCAGGTGTGGTGCATATTTGATCCCGTATGTGATGTTTAATTAGGACAAGTTAAGTGTGGCTTATAAACTGATGTGCAAAAAAATGATATTGGCACGCATTACGCACTGGCAGCTCTAACGGCTCTGACTAAATTTAATAACAGTGGAGTTTAGAAGGAGCGTGTGTTGAGGGACCCTTCTGCCATGGTGCAGGTCTCTGATCCGGCTGGTTAACAGCCACAGTGACACCTTGTTGCTGATCCCAGACCTGAGGCAACAAAAAGCTATTTTTTCCTGCCTCCAAATCTGGAGATCACCACGTCCAACTTGCGTGCAGTGGCAGTAAGTTGATTTGCCATTGTTTTTAGATAATCAGCGGGCATGCCGACAATTTATAGTCATTTGCGTATTCATTTTGGGGAGGAGCCGGGGCGTGGCTGGTGGCTTGTGCATGTGCGCTCAGTTCCACGCTGGTTGGGATGTATCAAGGAAAGGTGCTCTGAACCTGGCGTAAGCACAGTTTGATACATGTGGAGGTGAGTTTGCGCAGGTACTTTTCTAGTTCTGGGAGTACGCCATCTTTCAATATGAAAGCTACGCACTCTTTGATACATGAGGCACCAGGGCAACTCTTCGGTCAACGGACTATGTGGCAAGCTCTCCAACAAAAACTGGATTTTCGTTAAACGTAATGTAGTAATGAGGTTATTGAAACAACTTAATCCGCGAGGGACGGCTTTGAGAACACGCAGGAGGTTTACAAGACGTATGTATCACTCCATGGGTCCAAACTACATATGGCATGTAAAGTCATATGTAGTTTGGACCCATGTCATGTAAAGATGGGTATGACAAACTGAAGCCATTTGGCCTGGCCCTCTCAGGATGTATAGATGGCTTTTCAAGAAAAATGATGTGGCTTGTTTGTGGACCAACAAACAACAATCCATCTGTCATCGCTCACAATTATAATAACTGTGTCAAGAGTGTTGGTGTGGTTCCAATGAGATTAAGAACTGACCTCGGAACAGAAAATGGGACTATGGCGGCAATACAATGCACCCTACGCCATGTGCATAAGGACGATTATGCAGGCTCGTCTAGCCACAGTTACGGCTGGTCATCAGGGAATCAGCGCATGGAGTCATGGTGGTCTTATTTCAGAAGAGAGAGGTAGGTACATCTGTGTTTGATGGATGTCTGTCTCTGTTAAACTGATCAGTGCTGATAATTAAACCTCCTTCCTAATTTGTCATTGTGATTATTATTATTAGTGTTCTTCAACTGTTTAACTCTGAAGCAGACCACTTCACAGGGTCTCCACGGGGTATTAAAAAGTAGTAGGTAGTAGATCAACTTGGTGAAAATTAAGGCCCTTAAAAAGTATTAAATGTCTGATCGTGAAGTATTTAAAAAAAAAAGATTAGCACATGATTTGTTGTTAGTTAGTTTGATTGTCGTAGCAACTTTTCCGTCGCTATTTCAGTCATTTAGAGTTCACAGAGGCAATTTATGAGATCATTGTATATCAGAGCAAGGGGGTGATGTTTTTACTGGCATGTTGTCACACAGTCAATGGTATTGTTAAAAGCGTGCGTGTGACCCACACCAGGCTGGGACCTAAACAAGGAGCATCGACACTAAGGCTTAGCTGTTTAACTAGCATGTCATTTTGAGACTCGGTTTGTAAAGTTTAGTCAACAAAGGAGAACTTGTCTGACACAAAGTCTCCTGTTGTTGCTACACGTGTGAAACAACGACTGTACTCTGGACACTCTTCCTCTTCTTGAGCGCTATGAGTTACCATGGTTACGGGAACACGGAGTAAAACTTGAAACAAGCTTTGCACAAAAAAGTTTGATTTCATGGACTGAAAATTGAAAAGACATAACAGAAAAGTGTCAATAGAACAGCTGCTCACAAGCATCCTGCTGTGATAATAATGAGCATAGGAATCCATAGGGATTATTCTTATTAGTTATTGAATCACATCAGCAGTTGATGACTATTGTGATAATCATATGGTTTACATTCTGATGTCTCTGTGATGCTTTCGTTAAGATGTATCCGACAGTGCATTCATAACGTGACTTGTGGTAATTAATTTTTTCCTCTCATGTGAAATTAGCCACTTTGCATCTAATGTATCTCCGGGTCTCAATTTTGGATGGACTTGTTTGGAGACCTGAGAGACTCTGGACTCTTCAATGGCAGCCATAACACCAGTGCTTACTGAGATTTAGCTTCAGTAATCTTCTGCAGCAAGACCTGGATGAAAGTCTGGATCTATGGAACAAGCACCGGATTCGACCAAGGACTACAGCAGCCACAAGACTGGAAGACAGCCTCACAACTGTACATCACTCTGAAGGAAATAGCTGGGCTATACACATGGATTATTGGAACCTGTTTGTACCTTTCACATTAACATGGACATTATTTTCCTGATTTAGGGTTTCACTTTAATGCATCTTAATGCTTTATCAGTAAATGATTGGCGGACTATACATCCCTGAGTTTTGAACACTTCCTATTCACAAATGGGATCTTTTACAAATCGCTTCAAGGGATAAATTACAGGATATGATCCCAAAAGTTTCAAATGTGGTACTTTTGAATTCACTTTTATTTTGAAAGGCTTCAAATCACCTTCCAGACCTCACAGTGCAGGTCTGCAACTTCCAGTCCTGACAGTGCAGGTCTGCAGCCAGACCCCTCTCAAATTTATAGGTTTGGCAACTTGAACTCTGGAACTGACGTGAAGACATATTAAAACGTAAATTGTATTAATTTTCTGATTCAATGTTTATGTGAACATCAATTACTTGCAAAACACCTTTGCTCTTGTAACCCACATGATATAATGGTGAAAAAACATCATATGGTGAATTACTGTGCTTCTGCAATGTAACTCAAGCAAACATAACTAATCTAGTACAAAATGTCAAGTAATGGTTGATCTCCAATGAACACTACAGAATAGCTCTGAATATGTTGTCTCAGCCAACCAGCAACTCGCTGGGGTGGTTAGTCCCGCCCACCTCAGGTAGACAGAGACGCATGATGAGAGTTGTGTTGATATAAAAAGTGAATGAAAGAAGGAGAGAAACGGAAGACAACTACAAGATACAACTAAACGGATTTTACTAGAGAATATAAAAGTCACAGTCGCTAGTTGTTTGCTAGTGCAATAGAGTTAGACAACTCGGTTGGCTTTGTTGTGCCGCTAATTAGCCGACTGCTCGCGCTAGCTTGAAAGTGCGGACACCGCTGTTATTCTCCTTTGAGGACAACTTTGCCTCGTTAACAGCTTCAACAAGCAAGGTACAACAAATGGTCCATAAACTATTTATTTCATTGTAATTTCATCCACAATGAAAGCTAACTTATCTGAAAAAAAAGTTATGTTGGTCTCATTGGATATTCTGTATGTTTATGTAGCCCCCTCGTGGTTTTACTGCCTGGACGCCGTCAATTTTCATGCTAGTCCGTGCATGATTATTTTATTTCAATGAGGTATTTCATTTTATTTTACATTTATGGAGCACTGTACTGAATTATTGTATTATATGGACAAGCTGTTTATTTACAAGTTATTCCATGAAGGGATGTTATTTCATTTTGCACTTATGGAAAATTGTATGTGTATTTAGTCAATTTCTATGGCAGCTAAATTGTTTCAATCTATAACTTGCCATGTTTCGTTTCGTTTCGTTTCGTTTCGTTTCGTATCTGTTTATTTCGGTCAATACATGTCATCAAAACAAACCAGAAAAAAAAAAAACATTGATCAAAGTAAACAACATGTAAACAGAGAGAGAAAATTGATAATAGACATTTGGACCAAAAGGCTGAAGCAGCTTATTACGCCTACCCTGTTACAACTCAAGTAAATTTAAAATTTAGAAATGTACAATCTGCTATTTATCAACAAAAGAAATAAGTCACAAAAGAGAGAAAAGAAAGAAGCTTATTACTCATTACTCTAACTTATGTAAATTAATCATCCTATTTTTAAGTAATTTTTTGAATAAGTTAATGGTATTGCAAGTTTTCAAGTCTTTCTCCAATTTGTTCCATAAATTAACAGCTGTTACCGTGGTGCATCGTGATTTGGTGTTGGTTCTGGTTTTTAACTTTTTAAATATACACAAAGTTAAAGGGATTATTCAAAAATTGATTGTGCAATATTGCATATCATTGTTTATTTAAAGTTCATGCCAATGCAAATTACATGATGTTAACTACAGACAAAATAGATAATTGATGCTCATGATACTTCTCTGACACTGTCTGTCGACAGGTCAGGGTTTTTTCTTTTGGTTTGTTTATTTCTTGGACCGTCCAGTGATGTAGGTGGCGAGCTATTACACCTAGACCTAGAAGAGAGACAGGATTTGAAGATATCCCGTGGTCCCTGGACAGCTCCTGCTACACTCGTGGTGTGGTAGGCCCAGTATCTACAGACTCTTCACGCTCAGCTCCATCATACAATTCCCCCTTTCACTACACACTTATCCATTCCACGGGAACTCTGACGTTATTCTGAACTCTGAGCTATTTTTTTGGACATTTCATTGGACTTTGACTTGATACATATGGACTTACCTTTTCATTCCCAGAAGTGTTTGTTAGCGCCTGAGTTATTGGATATCCTCCTTCAGTGAATAGTGTCTGTAAATTGCTTTGATATTTTTTTTTTCTTTTCATGAGCGTTTGAACTGGATTGGAAATTGGAAATCCGTGCTCGAATTTAAAGTTGATACAAAAATTCAGGTTACAGGGTGCACCCAAGGTAGGATTGAGATATTGTGAATTTAATACTGCAGCATTTTATTTGTAATGTCAACTCTTTTTATGTTTCTTTATAACTAAATTATAATTAATTATCTGCCTTGAGTCTTCTTTAAACATTCCACTGTGCTCCAGTAATCGAACCTAACCCTATCCTAGTCCATATATTGTCTCACATTCTCATATTGTAGCATTTATTGTTGATCCCTTACAAGTGTTACACTCTGATTTTACATTCTTTAACATATAACATATACTGTATTGACCTGTAAAAAAACAGGAAACAGCTGAATAAAAGAAAATCAGGGTAAAATCTGTAGGTAGCTAACTGCACAGATTCAAACAATGTATAGAAGCCCTCACAGGGGTGAACAATCAAAGTCCCAAATTGCCTTTTACAAGAGACAGTGACTGACGCAAACAAGCAAACGTGACCTTGTAAGTTGAGAAAATAAATAAATAAAAGAGAGCCTAAATCAGGCTACAGCTCTTATTGCATTTATGGGTCGTCCCTTTGAAATCTAAAAACATCCAAATCCTGGAGCATTCTGGATGTTTGTCTTAAAGACACTGTAGGAATCCAAGAGCAGGAGCTTCAGTGTGTTTGTACATGTGCTTGCTATTGGAAAAGGTGAATCAGTTAAAAAGTCAATGCTTGGAGGGGGTGTCAGTCCTGCTGGTGGAAGTGCTGCTAAACCACTGGCAAACATCAGCACATCCTCGAGGGACACAGCCTTAGGGATGGGTACCGAATTCGGTACTTTTATAGGTACTGACCGAATTCCGTCAGTACTACAGAGTACCGATTCATGTCAAATCAAACGGTACCATGTTCCGGTACCTAAAAGGCGTTTCCTTTAAATTGATCATTGATTTCAACCTGTTTTCATTTGAGTTCTTTGATTAACAAACGTATCCTTGTCACCGTGAACACAGCATTGCACGCACAAGAGCATCATGACGTCAGTAATCGGGGGTTCAGTCAACAAAGCAAGCATGGCTGAGAGAAAGCCCTCGAAGGTATGGCTCCACTTTTCAAAATGCGATGCAGATTACGCTCGCTGCAATATTTGTGACGTGAAG
Organism: Centropristis striata; assembly: GCF_030273125.1. Taxonomy (NCBI): domain Eukaryota; kingdom Metazoa; phylum Chordata; class Actinopteri; order Perciformes; family Serranidae; genus Centropristis; species Centropristis striata. The sequence goes on from NC_081533.1 coordinate 31,806,652, forward strand.
TGCAAGGCCAGCAGCGGGAATACTTCTAATCTGAGGAAGCACCTGGTTAAGCACAAGATTTTTCTCAAGGCTGAAGAGTGCAGAATTTTTGACAGCCTAAGATCCACGGCTACAAGTCCTGCTTTCGGCACCGTTAGCACGCCTGCATCCGTTAGCGACTCGTCATCTGCAGCCAGCAACATGGGAGAAGAAACATTTGGTGATGGCGACAGCGACAATGACGATGCAAGTGAGGCATCATCATCTTCGTCTGCTCCAGGTAAATAAGCCTAGTGTTTAAGATGACGTTAGCTTGGCATTTTAACTTGCATTAGTTGTCATTGTCAGCTCAGTTCCTCGTACTTTGTAACGTTAATGTAAATGCTTGTATTCATATACAGGACTGTCGGACCCATTGTCAACCCGCCCTAAAGTGAAAGTGAAAGCTGCAACGGTGACGCCCTTTACAAAAGCCAAGGAGACAGCTTTTTCAGTGGACACCCCATGGTTTAGGTAAATTATTACTCTGCATAAAATTAGTGATTGTGTGTGTGTGATGGAGCAAGTTGATGAAAAAGCAGTTGTGTTTAATATTATTTTATTGTTGTTGTTGTTGTTATTTGTAATAACCCCCCAAGATCCAACAGTCATTCAGTGAAGTTCACAGAGTCAAAAAGCTGCTGAAGCTGGGCGAGTCTGTTTGCAAAGTGGTTGTTAAGGATTTTAGTCAGGGAACAGGCTTTGTGCTATTTGACAACTTCATCTTGACCAACGCACACCTATTCAAAGGTTGTGTTACAGGACAAAAGCTGAAGGAGGGTACTGATGTGTTTGTTCTCTTTAACTATGAAAAACCTGAGCCACTAACTGATTACTACTGCTTCAAGCTGGTTAACTCTTACATCTACTACAGTGAGAATGACCTAGATTATGCCATACTTGAAGTCAACCCTGAGGGCCAGAGAAAAGACCCAACAAAGAAAACAAAGGTGCCACCAGGGCTCCTGAATAGATTCGGTCCCATGCCTCTGAATGGGGAAGCCTGTATCATTGGTCACCCAGCAGGGGAAGTGAAAAAAATGGATCCAATATGCATCATTGAGAAAGAGAAGAGGGAGCAGGCGATCAATGATCATTTATATCCATACAAAGATAGCAAGTTAATTGTCTACACAATCGCCAACCGTATTAAAGAGCAAGGCATTGACAACATAATGATGGGTGGAAACAGAGCAGACCAAGTGTCGACCTACAACACTTCCATGTATCACGGCTCTTCTGGCTCCCCAGTCTTTGATGCTCAGGGCAGAGTGTTTGGTTTGCACACCGCTGGATTTGATTGTGAGTTTCGAAACCTCAAAGAGCATGTTATAGAGTACGCACAACCTCTGCTTACAATATTTGAACACTTTGTGAGTAAGCTGAAGAAAGAGAACAGGGAAGAAGATAAGGAGCTGTTGAAGAGAGTTGAGAAAGAAGCAAAGGGAAACCCATACCTAAAAAAGGTTCTCAATATCAGGGCAACCAGCACTGAGGAGCCATCAGCAGAGAATGATGAAACAGCAGACAGTGATGAGTCAATGGGGACTGATTAGGTAATCAAGAGTTCTTGTGGCATGTTGTCTCTGGCTGGGCATCATTTAAAAAAATTACCAGTACCAATACCAAAACCGATACATATGGTTTGAATAATAGCTGGACTGTCAAAAATAAATAAATCACTGATTCACTCGATTTCACTGCACCACCAACCCTATGTGTTGTAGCTGCTGAGGTAGTTTTCCAATCACACTTCACATTAAAATTAAGAAAAGTTGCAGTTTTGGCTTTTTTCTAGATCTGGTAACAATTGGGATCAAATGTGGGTAATTTTAAATTGTATTTGGTATTAGCTTATTTTGGGTGACACCTTAAAGGCAAAGAGTTCAGAAGCCTGGCTCATAAGTTATGTGGCTGCACAGGTTATTCTCTAGTTGATGATCAAATAGTTTGACATTTTTTGTGATTCTTAATTTGTGCCTCCTGTTTGTTTTTACTCTTTGTAACATACTCAATCATACCATAATATGTTTGTTATTAAGTAACATAGCCATGCAGTTTAAATTTGTTTCTGGAGGTTTGTTCTGTAAGTGTAATGTATATTTCACTCCCATTTGTTCTCTTGAGTATCAGGTTGGGTTTTACATTTTATTTTGGCATGTGTCACTTGTTTCGGTGAAGTGTCCTGTGGTGTTCTGTTTATTTTACGGTATTCTGGCTTCACCAAAACTGCTTGGCAGACTTTTATTATAACTATCTGCTCTTACTGTGTGCAAGCTCTGCAGAGTTGACCTGACATTTAATTCCATTTATTTCTGTCTTTTGTTTACTATTTTAGCCTTGGTCTCATCTACCATTGTATTCTGTTTTATCATATTAAAAATAAATCTTCCGGATCTGTTTCCTGTCATTGATTTCAAATTGTCTTCATGTTGTGCAGCAGCGTGTAGTCTGGTAGGCTACAATAATAACTTCTCAATCTCCAAACAGTGAAGCAGTGTTTCTATTGGCCGAATGAACACATTGGCTTGGTCAGTTTGACCTCTGACCTGCAGATCTGTTGGAGCTGGTGGAGGGTTGCACCAAAACTGGAAGTGCATGTTTGAATGGTCTCATTCAAACTTCAATAATGAATGGGAAATGGACTGCTTGGTTGGCTTTTGCTATTCAAAATGAACAGCTAACTTTTTAGAGTGTCTTTTTTACAAACAGTGTGAAGTGGTAGGAACCTGTTTATCATTACCAAGTTATGACCCTCAACTTTATTGTTTAAGTTGATTGTAGCTCTTCTTTTAAAAAGTTTTTATGAGCTCTGATTTAACTGTAACTACCTGCCAAGCACTAAACAGCAGACAAACAACATTAGCTGGAAAAGAAAGAGGAACTTTCCTCACGGGGTTGTGGCGACCAAATCAGAGCTGAAAGGCCAATAATAAATAAATACTTTAGTTAAAACTGGTTTTGGTAAAATAATTGTCTTTTTAAATGGCAACCAAGATTAAAGTCTCTCCCTAATCAAATATTATTACCAAAAAAATGTGCTTGCTGACGCAGAATATTATTTGCAAGTCATTTTTAGCCGTAAGCTAAGCTAGCGGTGTGACTCTTGGGATGGTAGGTCAGTTTTCAAGACAAGTTTTCCCACTGACTTTGGTACTCTTCAGACTTTTCATCTCCAGGGCAGTCAGATCAGAGTTTTCTAACTGTTGGATCTCCTGACTTTACAGTTACATTTTAATTTGTCCAATACTTTGGTTTTTGTTGTGTGAAACAACATTTTCATCACCAAATGTCAACATGCTAACACCCTAAAGTGGCAAACTTAAAAAAAAACATCAGCTTGTTAAAATTCTCCCATTTGCTTTCAAACATGGCACAAATGGAAAAGGCCAAATATCGGATATTTCTGTCAGTGTTGTTTTCTACAAATGTAAGAGATCAAATCAGTCAAACTAACCTCTGCACACAGTTTCATCAGACAGATCACACAAACGATTAAACCAGTCGCCTTTTTTTGTTTATTTTACAATTTGGGATAATGAGCTGGATATTAGCTGTCACACAAATACATATAGAGTAAATACATGAGCTGTATGAGTTATACATTTAGATTACACACACAGAGTCCACAAGATGTAGAGAAATAATCCTAATCAAATAAATACAAGGTTGAGTATGTAAAGCAGATCTGGTTCTGACATCCACTGATTCATTCATCTATTAAAATGGATGCTTGACAGGATTCAAATGACCTGTGAAGTAAAGCTGCTGCTTATTCAAATCAGTTGGTATAATGAGACCCAGAGCAGCTGTGTGTTCTCTCAGCCCTCAGGTGATGAGGCCGCTGATAGGACAATCAATAAGAAGTTGTTAAAGACATATAAAATACATTATGAGCAATTTGAACGCATGAAGCATGAAACTATCTTTAGAAAGCCTTTCAAAGTATTATTTTCTTTTAAATATGTATAAGATGGATAAAAATGGTCGAAAAACCCTCCTGAACATGAAACTATCTTTAGAAAGCCTTTAAAAACCCTCAAAAGCCTTGAAAACCCCTCCAGAATATTACACCAATACAACAGGAATGAGGAACACCACAGAAAAACCACAACTTTTTAACATTTAGTAGATTTATGTATTTTGTGCAATTGTATGGCAGCACTTTTGTTACCTGCTGAGGAACCCCATTATTGTCAATATAGTGTGGAAAGCCATCCATCCTCTGAATGCTCGAGGTCTCTGCTAGTTCAAAAAAGCTCAAACTGCAATGAAATGCCACTATGGGGACGAACATCATCACACATGATTAAAATTGGACTAATTTAATCCACAGCGTGACATTGATATCCGATTTATGCAGTTTAGACTGTTTAGGGGCCCCAGTATGCAGAAATATACAAATGCAGTCTGAATAAATACAGTTTGAATATTGCCATTTCCTCTCTAAAATAGCCTAACTCTTTTGGCTAACTTTTTTCGGCTTTCGGCTAACCAATGGAGGCACTGATACCCCTTTTTGACCATAGCAGAGCAAGGGCTGGTTCAGAGCCGATGCTGAACCTGTTTGCTTTTCCACAGAGAGCCATGTCATTACGTCACTGTTTACGCCTGTATATGTCTCCACCCTCTCAGCAAGTATCAGAAAAACGGCTTACTACATCGTCTCTTTACAAATGTTGCTCCTGGCTTTGAGCCAACAGAGTCCAAAAAACGACTATTACTATTACTAGGGATGGGTACCTTTCACATTTGAACCGATACGGTACCGATACCCGGTACCTGGGAATCGGTACCGGTACTCAACGGTACCAATTTTCGTACTTTTGCGTTTGTTTATGTGGTAATAAATGTTAATTTGTTTAATAATAAAATCAAATTTTTTCAATTCAACATATTTATTTCTCAAAATATAAACTTTAAAAAATATATCAAAACAATATAAAATCCAGGATGAGCAGTAATTTATTGTTGAGTGAACGTGCATTTTGTAACATGAAGGTTGCAGTGTTATCAAAGAATGCAGAGGAGCTCTCAGGTTGCAAGTGCACGGAGGAGAAAAAAAAAAAAGGTTGCAAGTACACGTGTGATTTGTTGTGATGACGTCGTAGCTGTGCGGCGCAGCACCGGTCAGACAGTATTGTGGCCATAGCAGGGTTGGAATAATGCTCTGTGCACATATAGAGGATGACGCAGGAGTCCGAGGGATTTAATTTCAGCGAGGCAATTTGGAGTAAATTGGCAGGTAATATTCCTGAGTTGAAGAGCGGAGTATTAGCGGAGGACCAGAGGTGCAGCAGCTAGCTACTAGCTGCTAATGACTGGTCTACAGAAGAATGGAGAGAGCAAAGTAAGGAAGGTCCAATCTGGAGGCAGACGAAGGCAAAGCCCGGGTAGAGACATTGGAGAGATAGCAGCTGGCGGCTAGCAGGTCTAGAGCCGGCTGTTCGTCTCTGCGCCGGGTTGGAAGAGGGCAGCAGCTAGTGGCTAGTGGCCGCGGTGAGCAGACAGGACCAGACGAGAAGGTAAATAAAAAAAGAAAAAATAGTGCGATCGTCAGCACACTTGTTAATCAAAGATGTTAAATGAAAACGGGTTGAAATCAATGATCAGTTTAAAGTTAACGCCGTTTAGGTACCGAAACATGGTACCGTTTGATTTTACATGAATTGGTACTCTGTAGTACCGACGGAATTCGGTCGGTACCTATAAAAGTACAGAATTCGGTACCCATCCCTAGCGATTACATTCTTATTAACTCTAAAGTTAGGATGGTGATGTTGGACTTAGCCTGCTAGCACTAGCCCGTATTAATCAGTTGCCCACAAATCTAATAAATTAATGATACACGTCAGAGAGTTGGTGCCGCTCTGGAACCAGTTTTCCTGGCCGATAGCCGGTTCTACGGCAGTCGAAAAGCACTGGTTCGAGATTGGGCACCTGCTCCGTACCGGCATTGGAACTGGCTTGGTGAGGGGTGTCAGACATTCATAGAGGTTGTCACTTCACTTAATGTGTTTTAGCAGCATTATGCCACTGTTTTTCCAGCAAAAATGTGTATGAACACATTAAATAAGAAAACAACAAGACTCTTACAATAGACCCTGGATGAGGTAATTCCCTACATACAGAACATCAACTCCATAAAATGTTCAAATCTGATACAAAGAAATGGAAATGATTACACGCAGAGATAGATATCATCTTAAGTTTTATATTAGGTAGTCTGATTCAATTTAATTAAATCAAATCTCATTTATGCCGCCTTAATTCTCAAATGGATTATTTGTTGTGTTTGCAGCCTGGTAGTTTTCCTGCTCTGTGCAGATACAGCAGAGGTAACACCAGACTGCTGGGCAGATAGAACCAGGCTGCACCCCACATCATTAACAGACCATCACATTCACTAAAGGCGAAGGAAACATATAGTGCATTTGAAATCAGGTTGCTGAAGAACTTCAACAACAATGCTCCCATTATAGCCATGATGGTGTAGAAAGCCCGCTGCTTTGATTGGTCAAGCCGCTCCCTTTTCCCACCCACTTCCCCTGGCCCTGGACGAATCAGAGCACGGAGAACACAAAGGCTGAAGAAAGACACGACAACACAGGAGACGGCCAATAAAATGAAATTATAAGTGATGCTAAAAACATCTGACGTTGATAGACCACCTGACCCCAGGCTGATCAGCCAAACACACCCGATGCTGATGTTCCTGATCCGGACCCCGCCCGCCTGTCTCAGCCCCAGGTAGGTGACCGGGTGAACCACAGCCAGGTAGCGCTCCACACAGGTGAGGATGTGAAAAAACATCTGTCCACCTGAGATCATGGTGAAGAAGGCAAACCACACGTCCATTAAATGAGACTGATTAGTGTAGGTGCCACAACAGTAGAAGGAATACCCCAAGATTCCGATCAGCTCCATGGCAACCATGTGAAAGGTGAAGACGTCTGAGTGACTCGTCACTGCTTTCCTCCGTCGCTGGTAGCCCATGTAGAGGACGAGGATGAAGAGAGGGAGGAGGAGCAGGATGTACACGATGAAGTGAACGGTGAAGACTATGTTGCTCATATTGTTTAGGCAAATGATGGAGGAGTTGGAGGAGGAATTGGCTGACATTTCTATTTGCATTGATAACTGGATGCACATAGAGAGAAAGAATAACAGCATTAAAATAAGATGCAGTGAAAATGTATGAGAATTTGTTTTGTAACTTGATAGATACCAAAAAAACACTTGACCAAAATTCAGGTAAAAGAACAGGGTTGGACTTCAAAACAAACACCTTAACACTTAACTAGTGGACTTTGTTACGCAGGTCCATTCTAAATAAATCCATTAACATTTCTACGGAGGGACAACCGAGTGGGCACTACAGCATGTTTTATCTCCCATCGAGACACCATGGGAACCCCTTACAAAAGAGCACTGGTCACCAGATGAAGGCAACAGCATGAAATAACATTATTTCATATTGTCACAATGTTCTGTACTTTAAACTGCAATTTTTAGGCATTCAAAGATATCTTCAAAATAAGACATGCTGTTTAGAATCCCTTCAAATATGTCTTTTACATGCAATTATAGGTCAACTAAAAGTCTTTTTCAGCAAGTTTCCCATTGTTATTATACTAATGAAAAAAGTGTGAAAGACTCACCTTGCAGGAGTGTTTGTTTTTGATCGTGCTTCTCTTGCGATGTTAAAATCAATGACTGCCCTTTAGTGCTATCAGGTGCTGATACGTGTCTCTCTGTGTGTGGTTATAAGCATAATATGTCACAGACGGCAGCAGTGCTGTGGAGTTTTTTGCATATGTCAAAATAAAGATTGATTACAGCAATCACAGCAAGCAAATTGTTTTTATAGTGTTGGTGATGCACAGGTGCAGGGTCAGAGCACTGCTTCAGAGCCACCAAAAGTGATTTATCATCCCAGATTTATAGGGCCACTTATTAAAGATAACTTCATATATATAGTAATAATGCTTCATAGCAACCAAGTAAATCTCTTTTACCCAAAACTGCTGTCTCGTGGTCACAGTCAAAAGTATTGATCTGGTGTCTGAAGTGTTGGATCGTGTTTTGGGCCAGTAACAGTTTAGTGAATCTAAGGTTGTACTGTGCAGAGTTATAAATGGTCGGAAAAAGCACTGTGACATCTGAACATGAGTAACTCACACACAAAAGCAAAAATAAATAATTCAGTCATTACCTGCTACAATAGCTGCTACAACCATCATACCTTCTGAAAACACAACATTACTTAGTCTGTCTACAGTCACCAACGAGTAACACCCTCTTTACCAATTGGTAATGTTAGAAATAATCTGTTATTCTGTCTCTGTTTTCTATCTCTGTGCATGGGGATCACTATCTAATTGACTAGGTCACTATCTGTGCCTGCATAATTCACTAACATTTATAGATTAATCATGTAAGATGCTTTTAATACTATGGTACTGTACTAATATTGTTTTAAAACTATGATTACTCTAGATACATTTATTTTATCTGCCTAAACTTTCTGTGTCTTATTTAGAATAAGATTCTATAATCACAAAAATATATATTTTACATTTTATATCTTATGTGGACATTGCAAAATTTTTGTCTCCAATAATATCTCTGCAAATCATAACAAGGCAGGAGGTTGTGTTGAATGTTTTGGGAACAGGTCAGGTCATGGACATGGTGTGCTGAAGCAGAGAGATAACGGTCTTCTCTGCTTGGTGACATGACATTTCCTTTTATTGATTAAAACTGACGAATCAACGGTTCAAAAGGGACGCACCTTCTGAGTTCAGAGTTCTACCCACATTTTTTATTAAACCTCTGTTAGGATATAAAAAGTTCAGGCAAAATACTAAATGTAGATCAGTGATGTGTAGTTTGAACCCAGAGACTCTGTAACTGCACGTTTCTTGACGTATTGTAATAAAATTATGTCAAACTGAGAACTGGGACGTCTGCTCATCATTCCCCATCAAACGATCTGCGCAGAGAAATAGGTGACAGGATTTACTGTTGGAGTCAGATAATTTATTTTTAAAGGTTTCCTCAATGCATTTCTCAACAGTAACCACCTATGAACACTATGGAACAGTGTGGCACAGCTTTCCATTCGCCTCTCATTCGACCTGTAATCAATGATTTGGTTTATGTCATTGATTTCAATGACTTTTCAGTATTATTGGTGTAATATTTGTGTAGCCACATCCTTTGAAGTTGAATGTTAGTCTTGCTTTACACAGACATTATGTCTTACATGCAAACTAACTGTACCAACTTACTTCGTTTGCTCAAACACAGATTCAAATGCATACATAAATTGGCTTTTAACAGACATAAAGCTTTGCAGAAGAATTCCGGGCCTTTGAATCCTCTGTGTCTTCCAAGGCAGTAAAAGTCTTTTCTTACCCCAACACCCCCCCCCCCCCCCAAACACACATACACATACTTCCACACCCTTACACTGTAAATAATCTTAGATTAGACTGTGCAGCTCTCTATAGTCTATAGATTGTGTGTTTTGTTTGCTTAATTTTGTATATTGAGAATGAATTCCATTTTGGAATATACATACTGTCCATTTAATGTTGTATACAATGAACGATATTTTAGCCTCTTATATGAAAAGAACTCCAAATTCCTTCGACCACTACTTAATATGAATATGGTAATTTGATTATACTAATTAAGTTGATTATTTATCAGTGTTCCAAATTGATAGTTTAATAACTTTTTGAGGCGGATTTAGTTGAACTGGCTCTTTTCTCTGTTTTTCAGCTTGATGCCCCAACTTAAGGTGACTTAGAGTAAATCAAGTCATATTATTTATTATGATAAATAATTTGTTCTGAAAAATATTCATCATTCTGAAAGCTATCTATCAATACTTTTGAACCATGAGACCCACACAAGTTTTGCTCATCCTGAGAGAGAACAGATACAATCAGAGAATCTGCCAAAGTAACCTCCTGGTCCTGGACCTGCTCACGGGCCTTAGCTCTTGTTAACACACTAACTGTAAAAACATCAGGATGTTTTTTAGCCAAGTCATCATGATCAGATTCTGGAATGGGTTCAGCAACGACCTTGGGGACAGGATAAACCTTACCGCCAGCTATATCATTACCCATGATGAAATCAACGGCATCAATGGGAAAACAAGAGCGTACACCCACAAGAAAATAACCAGTTGCCAGGCCCGATTGAACATGGATTCGGTGCAGGGGTGCGGGAATGAAACCCATCTCAATTCCCCTAACCACAACACTGGCGTCATACTCGGTACCAGATGGCAGCACACTGGACAGAATGAGGGACTGTGAGCAGGCAGTGTCACGCAGCACGGTCACACGGCGCTGGTCCTCGGCCTGTCCAGTAAGAGACACAAACAGTTAAATATGAAAGGCCTAAAACAGTCATCAGGCACCCCTGACACTATGACCTCATCACCGATGGAGGTTTTAATAATGGCGGTTTTAAAAAATTTGGCGGCCTCACAACAGGCCCTTGCTTACGCTTCCAGGTAACACAATCAGCAATCAAATGACCCGACTTGTGGCAATAGAAACACTGCCGATCAGCTATGGAAGCAGAAGAAACAGCAGTACCTGACACCTGCGAGCCAGGCCTCTGAAAAACCTCCCGAGGGGACTTACGTTTCGCCAGCACACTTTTGTGTGTGAGCGCAACTCATCTGCCAAGGCGGCAGCCTGCTGCAAGGTGGACACCTTCTGTTCATTTAGATACACAGCAGTGCGCTCAGAGACGCAGCTTTTAAACTCCTCCAGTAACATCAACTCACGCACCAAAGCAAAATCGCCTGCCTTACAGGCTGCACACCACCGCTCAAAGAGAATGCCCTTTTCTCTGGCAAAATCAATGTGGGTCTGATTGGACACTTTACGAAGATTGCGAAAACACTGTCTGTATGCCTCATGTACCAGCTCATATGCCCGCAGAATAGCACTCTTAACTTTATGATAATTAAGACCATCCTCCACGGACAAGGAAGAGCAGGCCTCCTGAGCTCTGCCTGTCAACTTACATTGCAGTAAAATAGCCCACACATCCTGTGGCCAGCGCAACGTAGCGGCAATACGCTCAAAAGCGCCAAAATAAGTATCTACCTCCGCCTCGCGAAATACAGGGACCAAAGAAATGTGTTTACTCACATCGAAAGTGACAGACGGACATGACACGGGTTGAGCCTCACCTGCCTGAGTTGTGCGTGCCTGCAGCTCCACCTGACGCAGCCTAACAGCTGTGTCTGCCTCCAACTTTCTGCCTCATGCTCGCGCTCCTCTTTCTCTAACTGAAAACGAGCCAAACGGACTTTCAGCCTGGTTTCCGCTTTCGAACGAGGAGATGACTCCACAGAGAGCCGTCCCCACCTCTTTCACAGCGGGAGTAATCTGCCGTAAGTAAGCTGCCTGGCCACTCCCACCGAGCTACCCTCACCTGGAGAGGCTGCTGCCTCCGCATCCCCAGACACCAGTAAGCTAAAAACCCCTTCGCTGACCAACTCATCCAAAAGCACCGCTTTTAGGTCAGCTTTGACCAGGGAGTAAGAAACTGTAACACCATTATACTCCGCAATTTCACGTAGATCATTTTTCTTACATCTATCAAACACATGATGGATCAGACACAAATGCTTCAACATCAAATGCTGCCATCATCAAACACACCGAAGAAATATCAGCAGCCCACAAACATAATTGCCGCTGCCTCACACACACACAATCAACTGGGAACTACCAGAGACACATGCGGCGCGTATGATGTCCGAGGCCACACACACGGACAGCCGTCACGAAAACAAACTTCCCCAGATCCTACCTAACATTAACTTCACCTACCTATCTTCTGGAGCGTGCCGGGCTCGAGGCGTCTTACAGGCAACACATCAGCGGCCAAAACCCTGAAACGCCAGCCCCCGTCAGAGATCACAGTCCCCACCCGGAGTTAACCCCGAAAATAAAAAAGGCAAAATAACAAAAGACTTAAGACAACTCAACCCAGCTGGACACTCACCTGTATAGTCTGGAGAAGCTGCCACTGACGTCACCGCCGCTGCGGGCACACAGACATTAACACGCGTAGCAGGACAAAACTGATACTAAACAACAACAAAAACTCCCCGGTACAACTGTGAGAACGATCCTGGACGAAAGGCACAGCCACCAAAACTCAGTTCAGTCCCCCAGGATCTTCAGAGGACAGGGCCTTGCTTCTTATTAGACATGGTCCCAGACTGTGCTCTGGATTCCTTGCTTGTGGCCTCTGTGGGATGTAGCCACACTGAAGCCTGCCTTAAGATTTTGATTAGTTTACACACAACCAACTACAACAGAGTCTGCAGCTAGTCCCACTTAAGGACGAGACCCAACCAGGCACCAGCCTTTCAGCATTTTCCTGCTTTCTACACAAATTATTTTAAATCCTCCCTTTTTACCAGATTGGTAATAAGTTTAACCAAGCAACAAGCACAAGGCTCAGCACAACATTTTAACTGTAACTAGAAAATTTCCTCTGGGGAAATTCTGAAAGGGCCACGGGGGCTACTGCCGGTGTGTGTACACTATGATGAGATTCTTCAGAGATATCAAACTATGCCCTTTAACCTCAAAATTCGTGTGTGTGTGTGTGTGTGTGTGTGTGAGTGAGTGTGTGAAACATGTTTCTGGAGGAGTGTGCGCGCTTACGCTTTGCGCTTTCTACGTATAAATTATTTCTGTAGAGTGGAATTTGCGGCCTGGAGCGCAGTTTTCAAATTTATTTTTTGACAATTTATTCTCTCCCTCTACACTCTGGCGATGATGTCACACACTGTGACACGAACATTCCGTGCAATACACACCCATTATAATCTCAGAATTTCTCCAAAAATGATCATGGTCATTGAACAGGGATTGATAAAAAACTGTGTGACCTATAGAAACGTGGATTAATACACCGATACACAAGACTTGTGTCTACTGTTTAAAGTTTAAATGGAGTCTCTAGGTGAAAGACGTTTAAAAATCTCCAATTATTGTTCTTTTTCGCTCATTTTTTTTTGGCCGTCCCATTCATTTCAATGCAAAATTTTGGGCAGTTTTTCGCTATTGCTGTATGGGGCCAGTGCTCGGTGCGATTGCCCTGAGGCCCTAATTAATGATTTGGTTGAATGTGCATCATTGTTGTGGTATCTGTGTAGGTTATCAGTGGTAGGTTTTGCCACCCTGCACCACGATGTCACTGACAATATACTTTGAATTGGTGGTAATTTGGTTATAATTATAAAGCCAATTACTAATAAGAGTGACAAATTGATAGTTTTGTAACTTTATGTCACCCCAGCTAGAGGTGACTCAAGTAAATCAATTTAAATCATTTAATATAATTTATGATTTGTTATGACAATTATTAACAATTTTGATGGATGTCTAAACACACTTTTGAACTGTGAGACCCATATAAGTGTTGCTCATGTTTAAGGCATATGTGAACCCCAACAAGTATAACAGATAAATAGCTGAGAGAAATACTGTGGGGTCTTTGCATGCTGCAAAACTGTTTTTTAATTTTTTAAATGAATTGCAATAAGCAAATGCACTTTTGTCATCATTGCTCTGTAGGGAGAAAAACACCTGAGCAGGGTGGATTCTTCTGTGTTCAGTCAAGAAGGAGACTGGCCACAGTAATAGCAAAGTGTTCTTCTGTATAAGTTTATTGTTGTTTGTATAGATTACACAACCAAAACACAAACAAACACCTTTACTGTGAGTAGTTGTTGACACCATTACTTTATTTGAATACAGTAACATTACACTACAGCTTTATTGATTGTCACACAGATAATTTTGGAATATAGGGCTTAAGTAAACACTTAAATACATTTACAGAAACAGACACAAAAATTAATGAATAAGTGTATTTATATATTACTTAAAATGCATGTATTTAATAGGATTCAGATGATATTCACAGCACTTGGAAATTAACAGGAAACTACAGAAAATTCTCTGGGTATACTTTCTCAAATGTATATACAGTATGCCATCTTGGACTGTGGCATCTTGGACTTTCTGACATTTAAAAACAAACAGGACAATCTAAACAAAACCTGGATTAATGTAAAGCTGTATGATAAAATAATATTAATTTTATATATATCAAAATAAACTCATACAACTTTAACCAAATAGTCAGTGGGTCTGATGTTTTGTGTTGTGTCACTTGGCCTGGACATAAGCACATGGGAGCCACAACTAATTTACTTTGTTTGAATGTAATCCAATGCTTATCTTTACTCACTTTTATAACAGCAGCATGACAGCACATGAAGTTTCCCTGCCCTGTGTAGATACAGCACAGGTGACACCAGACTGACTGGCAGATTCAGCCAGTATGCAACTGAATAAAGCACACAGACAGTTGGACTCACCAGTTGTGAGGAATCTACAGCGAAGGGAATAAGAATCCCTGCAAACCACAACCACAGCACTGCTGTTATAGCCAAGATGGTGTTGAAAGCCCTCTGCTTTGATTTGTCAACCCGTGCCCTGTTACCTGCCCCTTCCCCTGGCCCTGGACGAATCAGAATGCAGAGAACAGAAAGGCTGCAGAAAGATACGACAACTAATGACAAAGCTGTCAGGAAAAGAGATAAGGGGATACCTAGAGCAGGACTATGCAGAGACACAACACCGCCAATCACAAAGCTCAGCAGCCAAACACACCCAATGCTGATGTTCCTGATCCTGACACCCCGCACCTTTCTTAACCCCATGTAGGTGACAGGGTGAACTACAGCCAGGTAGCGCTCTACACAGGTCAGGAGGTGAAAGAAATTCTCTCCATAGATCCGGAACATGATAACCCAGTACCCAGCAATTGTCATCCCTTGAATATCAGAGAAGTGGCCGAAATAGAAAAAGGTCCATCCAAAGGACCAAATCAGCTCCACGGTTGCCATGTTGTATGTGAAGATGTCGGAGTGACTTGTCGTAGTGAAGGAGCGCTGCTGCTGCCATCGTTGGTGACCCAGATACAGGACAAGGGTGGAGAGAGGGATGAGGAGGAAGGCTCTGGTGACGTTTAAGAACGTGTCAATGATAAAAGTAGCTGTAGAGTCATAGCAGTTGAAGAGTAGTGAATCATTGGAGGAGTTGTACGGGGAAGAGGAGTTGACTGACATGTCTACTGTATGAAGATGGAGGCCTGAGGAGGAGGAAAGAAAATGAGCCGTAAAACAACCTCTGAAAAGTTTCTATAAGAACAAAACAAGTGATGCAACACCTACTTTTAAGCTACATTGGACCTCATGAATAAAACAAACTCCATTCACTCCATTGTTATATCATTTTGATGAGAATAGAAAGGCAACGGTTATTTAAATTTGCATAGAGAACATCTGTGCTAAATTTGGTGCAAATAATTTCCATTATGGTTCAGACTTTTCACTTTAAAAGAAAATGTCAGCTAACGGTGGCACTGCAGGAAAAATCATAGGATCACAAAACAAGTTGGATTCGTCCTCTGTGGACCATGAATGTGTGTTCTCAATTATATGCCAATCCAACAAATAGGTAAGTCTACTCAGATAGACTGACTGATGGAAATCAGCCTCAAGTGACAGTCCTGAAGTTATCAATGAACACCCACCTTGTCAGTGTTTGTTAGTGATCCTCTGTCTCCTGCCACTCTGAACCCTCTGGCTGCTGCTCACTGGCTCCAGGTCCAAACACAATGATCCTTTGGCCAGTCAGGGTGTGGGTTATTAACGATGTTCAAGTGTCAGAGGGACAGATGAATGCAGCGGGTGTTTTGCATGTGTCAAAACAAATTCATGTTGAGTCTCGACTGTAAATCAAAGTAGGCAAATCATATTTTGTCATTATTTTTCCAAGAAACAGGGCACCTGCAGAACAGCACCACCTTAGCAGGGTGAACCCAGGACATGGGGCTTTGAAATATATCAGCCTCTCTAATGCATGGTATGACTCAGTTTTGGTACCAGGTCCATTTCTCTATTTCATTTTCCACTGCTGATAGTCATCTCAGTGTAGGTGTAGGGAGTCTCAGTTGATCATGTCGTGTAAAATTTCAGTGGACAAAGCCTGGGCCAGATGAGGGCACTTGACCACAATTACAGCAACACATGCACCACTTCTTTCCCCAAAAACTTGATACAAAATGCAAGCGTAAAAAGATACATTATGATGCAGTAGAGTTTATTCTGATACAGAAGATGATAAACCTGTGTCAATCGTTCGGACCAGGATTGAGTGACGAAATCTTGATTGGGTTACACTTTTATACCATACAAACTCTTCCTACACAATTCCTCATTGGTGGGCAACTTGTACACACCTTTCCAAACAACTTATACGCCCCGGAATTATTGGTGTCATTTCTCTCTCCCCCCATTGGCCATTCAATTTCCTGGCCACTTGCTTTATATTTATCATAACACTCTTCGCTTGAACTCTCCTGTGAACTTTTATACTCTTTACAGATGACATCAGTATTTCTATTGGCGTACCCATGCCCTTCTCAACAAATGATGATCACTCAGTTCTTACATGGCAAAGCATCAGAGGATCATTGCTCAGTGTTTACCCTGGGCTTTCCACCTGGCCTCATTAGCGAATTAGTCTCCAGTCCATGACCTTGATCCTTATCTAACTTCTTCAAAGAATCATATTGCTCAGACCAGACTGCCCATGCCTTTAGTTATACATGAGGTGATTAAACACAAACAGCAATAAACAGCTTTGTCATCATATTCAACGCACAAAAACAAACTCACCAAATGCTTTAATTGTCAACCAAACAGAGAAACATCAGTGCTCCATCAGCTGTATGGCATACTGTGTCTGGTGTAGGGTGTGATGTAGTTTTTCTGAGGCAATTCGAGTGAATATAAATAAAACTTTGGTTGCTTTTGATGGTCACTTGGCTTTTTAAAAATGGCCGTTATGCTAACATGAGCTGTTGGAGTTATACATTTAGATTACAAACATAGAGTCCAAAATAGGTAGAAAAATAAACGTAATACAATACCCAGTAGGGGGCATGGCATCTTGAAATCAGTCTAAATGGGGAAAGTGACCAGACTTATCTGCCAGGGCCTGAATTATAGGCTGGCTTTAAAGTGCAAAGTGTAATAAGCTAGGCTGGACGTGTCACGGGGCTTTCAGTATTTAACACAGAAATCTTATCTCATTAGTTTTGAAGGCATTTGTTCATAAACCAAAGTATTCTGCAACACAAAATTGTGATGCGACTTTGTTGCTAGATCCCAATGTTATTAGGATGCATTGACTAAATTAATAAATATCTACAACAAAGTGTGTCAGTAAAGCTTTGACTTGTTGGCACAAGAACTGGTATTGCTAGAGCCACGCCTCCTGCTTGGCTTTCCTATACTATTTCACAGTGGCAATCACATTTTTTTAGGTGATGTATTATTGGGGAGAGACTTTCACCTTGGTAAAACAATCATTCATTCATCCTTAGAGACAGACAACAGTTCATGCTCTCATTCACCTATAAATAATTTAGATTCACCAATTAACCCTAAGGTGCATGTAAAACATTTAATAAGTTAAAAGTAGTAAAACATAGTAAAACATTTAATAAGTTCAAATCAGCTTTAAAAAAACCCCTACAATGCTCATTATAAAAGAGGTGTTGGTTACTAATCACCAAACTTGAAACCCTTGTCAACTGAAATGATGGATATGAATGATTGCTAGTGGCTGTACACCTCCACAGTTTGTCCTGTTAGAACAGTGATATGAGGCTGGTAATCTGGCACTGACACTCTTTCTGCTCACTTGTTTATTTAGAATGAGATGTTATGGGCATCTACAGATATTTGTATGTGTGTGTGTGGTAACTGAAAAGATAAAAATAAATATGTCAACAAATATGAAATTCGAAAATTACATATATGATGACCGAATTGAATAGCAAAGAATGACTCTAAGAAGAAGCATGAACTGAATAAGGGAGCGACAATATTTTACATATTTAAACGAAAAGGTGCCGCTGCATAGGCCTATTAAACACACACAGAACAGGTAATTACACGACGGTCCCTAACTGACGCCTAAGCGCTCACAGTACAACTTAACGGGAGGGAAAGCCCAACATAAACTATGCATATATTGATTATAAACATGAAAAATAAACTGAACACTATACACATGATATAGGAATAAGTATAAGAATTAAAACAGGGCGACAAAACACACAGAAACAAACGAAACATTGCACTCACCTCTTAAGGACGCACACAGATATGAAAGAAAGGGAAAGAAAATACAGTCCAAACATGAAGTGGCGTGGAATCCAGATGATAAACTGTGAAACTGCAATGAAAGTGTAGATATGATAGCAGTGTGCCCTGGAACGACAGCAACTGAACTGAGGAGAGCCTGCCTCTGTCTCTTCAATTAAGATACTTCATTGCTGAAATTGGTCTAGGGGCCGCATACACAGCTGATGGTGCAAGTGGGTGACCTTCTGAACACTCAGTTTTTAAATAACACCTAAGGATGCCTGCAAGGTTTGAGTTGGCAACATATTACAAGCTCCATGTCCTGAGTTGACCCTGCTGAGGTCCTTAAAAATATGATTTGCCTACTTTGAGTTACAGTCGAGAGTCAACATGAATTTGTTTTGACACATGCAAAACACCCGCTGCATTCATTTGTCCCTCTGACACTTGAACATCGTTAATAACCCACACCCTGACTGGCCAAAGGATCATTGTGTTTGGACCTGGAGCCAGTGAGCAGCAGCCAGAGGGTTCAGAGTGGCAGGAGACAGAGGATCACTAACAAACACTGCTGACAAGGTGGGTGTTCATTGATAACTTCAGGACTGTCACTCGGGGCTGATTTCCATCAGTCAGTCTACCACTTTGGTCCAGACTAAAATATCTTAACTACTTGTTGGATTGGCATGAAATTGTGAACACAAATTCATGGTGCAAAGTGAACGAATCCAACTTGTTTTGGTGATCTTATGACTTTTCCTGCAGTGCCACCTTAAGGCTGACATTTTAAACTATCTAGCAATGGAGTAAAAATGTCAATCACTTTGTTTTTTATTCATAATGTCCATTGTAGCTTAAAAGTAGGTTTTGCATCACTTGTTTTGTTCTGATGGAAAGTTGTTTTACGGCTCATTTTCTTTCTTCCTCCTCAGGCCTCCATCTTCATACAGTAGACATGTCAGTCAACTCCTCTTCCCCGTACAAGTCCTCCAATGATTCACTACTCTTCAACTGCTATGAATCTACAACTAGTATTATCATTGGCATGTCCTTTAACTACACCAGAGCCTTCCTCCTCATCCCTCTCTCCACCCTTGTCCTGTATCTGGGTCACCAACGATGGCAGCAGCAGCGCTCCTTCACTACGACAAGTCACTCCGACATCTTCACATACAACATGGCGACCGTGGAGCTGATCGGGTCCTTTGGATGGACCTTTTTCTATTTCGGCCACTTCTCTGATATTCAAGGGATGACAATGGCTGGACACTGGGTTACAATTGTCCATTTCTATGGAGAGAATTTCTTTCACCTCCTGACCTGTGTAGAGCGCTACCTGGCTGTAGTTCACCCTGTCACCTACATGGGGTTAAGAAAGGTGCAGGGTGTCAGGATCAGGAACATCAGCATTGGGTGTGTTTGGCTGCTGAGCTTTGTGATTGGCGGTGTTGTGTCTCTGCATAGTCCTGCTCTAGGTATCCCCTTATCTCTTTTCCTGACAGCTTTGTCATTAGTTGTCGTATCTTTCTGCAGCCTTTCTGTTCTCTGCATTCTGATTCGTCCAGGGCCAGGGGAAGGGGCAGGTAACAGGGCACGGGTTGACAAATCAAAGCAGAGGGCTTTCAACACCATCTTGGCTATAACAGCAGTGCTGTGGTTGTGGTTTGCAGGGATTCTTATTCCCTTCGCTGTAGATTCCTCACAACTGGTGAATCCAACTGTCGGCTGTGTGCTGAAGTCAGTTGCATACTGGCTGAATCTGCCAGTCAGTCTGGTGTCACCTGTGCTGTATCTACACAGGGCAGGGAAACTTCATGTGCTGTCATGCTGCTGTTATAAAAGTGAGTAAAGATAAGCATTGGATTACATTCAAACAAAGTAAATTAGTTGTAGCTCCCAAAGGTTTGCGTCCAGGCTATGTGACACAACAACACAACAACATCAGACCCACTGACAGTTTGGTTATAGTCGTATGTGTTGAGTGTCAACTAAGAACTGTCTTAGTTATTGAGTAAAATGCAGATTATATTCTCACATAATTGTCAAACAGTCCAAGGTGACGTCTTCAAATGTCTTGTTTTGACGACCAATAGACAAAACCCCCAATATAGTCAGTTTACTGTCATTTATGACAGAAAACAGCATCTAATACTTACAACACAGTCAAAGAAGTCCCTCATTATTTTCCAAGTGCTCTGAATATCATCTGAATCCTATTAAACATATGCATATAAACATGTTAAGTAATATATAGATACACTTAATCATGGATTTTGTGTCTGTTTATTAGTAAATTTAAGTGTTTACCTATATTGCAAAACTATCCGTGTGACTACCAAGGAAGCTGTAGTGTAATGATGTTACTGTATTCTAAATAAAGTAATAAATTACAATAACTTCTCACGATTGTAAAGGCTTATCATGTTTTTTTTCTCTCTCTCAGCTGTTTCTCTGTTTAAATATGCCTCAAACCTGAGCACCACATATATGGGTCTTACAGTTTAGTGTGTTTAGATCTGAATCATTATTTCTGTTTCACAATTTCGATTAAATTATATTACTTGATTTAGTCTAGGTCACCTTTAAATGGGACACACAGAAAAGAGGGTCACTCTGTGCGGTCCCTCGCTCTCTTCCTCTCCCTCACCTCCTCCGCCGAACGCCGTTTCTTAGGTCTTTTTGGTGCTCAGCCATGACGAACATGAACGGCTTGTTGTTATAGCAAGCCGGTGTGATCGGTACCTTGGGGTATTCCTTCTACTGTTATGGCATCTACGCTAATCACTCTTTTTTTTATCAGAAGTGGGGGTTGTCTTCTTTACCATGATCTCATCTGGACAGATCTTGTTTCACATCCTCACCTGTGTGGAGCGCTACCTGGCTGTGGTTCACCCGGTCACCTACCTGGGGCTGAGACAGGCGGGCGGGGTCCGGATCAGGAACATCAGCATCGGGTCTGTTTGGCTGATTAGCTCGGGATCTGTTAGTCTGACATGGTTGCACCAAAACAGCTCATTTTACCATCTAAATAACTTCTAAACTGTTTCATTAAGTTGAATTGTTGAATCGAATCAGACTACCTTGTATAAAAGGTGAGATCACATTTGTGTCCCTGTAGAATAATCTCCATGACTTTGTATCCAATTTTAACATTTTGTAAATATTAATTACCGCATTGAAGAATCTGAAATAAAGGTCTTGTTGTTTCTGAAATATGGCGGAAATGTTTTTATGCTTTACTGAGGTGAAAATGTTGGTGTATCATAGCAAAACAATTGTGACATAATGCTGTTGGAACAAATTTAGTAAAGTGATAACAGCAGGATGGGCAGCAGGAGTCGCAAAAAGTGAGCCTAAAAATGAGGCTTTTTCAGAGAAGAAATGACAATTTTAAAAGCGGGCCTCTGACCTCTGACCTTAGGATAACTGAATGAAAATGGGCTCCATAGGTACCCTGAAGTCGCCTCTTTACAGACATGGCCACTTCATGCACGAAAAACTCACAGCATGCATCTTAAAGGTGTTCTTCAAGGTCTTGGTTTAATGATGTAATGTTCAGGAGGGTTTTCGACCATTTTTATCCATCTTATACATATTTAAAAGAAAATAATACTTTGAAAGGCTTTCTAAAGATAGTTTCATGCTTCATGCGTTCAAATTGCTCATAATGTATTTTATATGTCTTTAACAACTTCTTATTGATTGTCCTATCAGCGACCTCATCGCCTGAGGGCTGAGAGAACACACAGCTGCTCTGGGTCTCATTATACCAACTGATTTGAATAAGCAGCAGCTTTACTTCACAGGTCATTTGAATCCTGTCAAGCATCCATTTTTATGGTCAAATGAATGAGTGGGTGTCAGAACCAGATCTGCTTTACATACTCAACCATGTATGTATTGATTAGGATTATTTCTCTACATCTTGTGGACTCTATGTGTGTAATCTAAATGTATAACTCATACAGGTCATGTATTTGATCTATATGTATTTGTGTGACAGCTAAAATTCAGCTCACTATCCCAAGTTGTAAAATAAACAAAATAAAGGCAACTGGTTTAATCATTTGTGTGAAACTTCTGTACTTCCTGTTTTGTTGTGCTGGTGAGTTTTAGGAGTTCCCAATGCACCAAAATTGGGATGAATAGGAAATCTTGAGTCAGACTCACATGAGTAAAGTATGCATGGACTTAAGACATAAAGAACCGAGAATAGAAACTTACTCATCATTTGGACCAAGTACATGTTTTTGTATCTTGTCAAAAATATCTCTACTTTGATAGCTTTTTATTAAATCCCAAACAAGGCTGATTTTCTGAGAACTCTTGTCGTCCACCATTTGTCTAAGAGTTTCCTCAACATAATGCATTTGCAAAAGTTGTGGAGTGTTTTTAGTACTTGTTTCTCATGTTGGTACTACCTCGAGGTCTTGAGGTTCCAGCGAACAAACCTGCATTTACAAACATGACTATCAGAAATAAGCAGAAAATTAAGAGATACTTAGAATCTCATGAGCAGAATCGGCAGCTTCCCGTAGCTCTCGCCGTTCCCCGAACGCCCGACCAAGGTTCACTCAGTGCGGCCCCTAGCTCTCTTCCTCTCCCTCACCTCCTCCGCCGAATGCCATTTCTTAGGTCTTTTTGGTGGTCAGCCATGATAAACATGTAATAAGACGAACATGAACAGCTTGTTCTTATAGCTAGCAGGTGTGGCTAACCGGTGCTTGAAGGGGTTGTGTAGATGTAGAGTTAGCGTAAAGCATTTTATTTTCTTAATCGTTATCGCTTCTCGTGAGACTTCCATTCCTCCAATGCTGGGACGCAAGTACAGATCTTGCAAGGCTGGTTTGCCACCATGAGACAGCAGGGTCAAAACAGGTCATTTTACCATCACAATGATTTCTAAAATGTTTTATTAAGTTAAAAATGTGACATAGTTCTGCTTTAATACTTGGTGTAAAAACACAACAGTGGTTATTAATCTTTGCATTGAACTCTTGGCAAGAAAGTCAATGATTTCCCCAAAAACTATCCAAACTTTGAACACCTCTCAAAATGTCCTCCAAACATGCTGAAGACAACTCAAATGATTCAAGATCTGAAGTGATACATAACACAAGAACACAACTATGACATGTTTGCTTGCTTTATGTAAAGATTCTGCATATACATCTGGGGTGATAAATCACTTGTGGCTGCTGACCCCGCACCTGTGGACGACCAAAGCCATTAAGGAAATTAGCCCTGCTGCTGTCTGTCATTCTGACACGTTATGCATATAACCACATACACAGAGACACATATCAGCACCTGATAGCACTGAAAGGCAGTCATTGATTTCAGCGACGCAAGAGAGGAAGGATCAACTACAAACACTCCTGCAAGGTGAGTCTTTCATACTTTTTTCATTAAATTTTTCAATTCAGATTTAGAAGCCGACCCGGTCTCATTCCCAACCTGTTAGACAGCAGAGCTCTCTCAAGAGCATTTTGCATATTTATGAGACACTCAAAGTGGGCCAAAACTCCAATATAAATATGTAACACGCCATTGTTGCACACTTTAATGTGAAATAGAAGTTTATATAATAAAGCCACGAAGCAGAAAATTGTGATTTGGACATTGCTATCTATCAGGTTGGGATGAAAATGCACTGGTTGCTTCTTGACAAATTCTCCTGTAATTTTCCTACATCTAATTTTAACATTGTTATTCTTTCTCGCTCTTTTTTGTTTTCTCTGTGCATCCAGTCATCCATACAAATAGAAATGTCAGCCAATTCCTCCTCCAACTCCTCCATCATTTGCCTAAACAGTACAACCAAGGTAGTCTTCACGGCTCTCTTTGTTGTGTACATCCTCCTCCTCCCTCTCTTCATCCTCGTCCTCTACATGGGCTACCAGCGACGGAGGAAAGCAGTGACGAGTCACTCAGACGTCTTCACCTTTCACATGGTTACCCTGGAGCTGATCGGTACCTTGGGGTATCCCTTCTACTGTTATGGCATCTACACTAATCACTCTTTTTCATTAACAGTGGGATATTTCTTCTTCACCATTATCTCATGTGGACAGATCTTGTTTCACATCCTCACCTGTGTGGAGCGCTACCTGGCTGTTGTTCACCCGGTCACCTACCTGGGGCTGAGACAGGCGGGCGGGGTCCGGATCAGGAACATCAGCATCGGATGTGTTTGGCTGATTAGCTCGGGATCTGTTAGTCTGATGTGGTTCAATTATTTTCACATCATCTTAAGTTGCATGTTATTGGCCGTCTCCTGTGTTGTCGTGGCTTTCTGCAGCCTTTGTGTTCTCCGTGCTCTGATTCGTCCAGGGCCAGGGAAAGTGGGTGGGAAAAGGGAGAAGGTTGACCAATCAAAGCAGCGGGCTTTCCACACCATCATGGCTATAATGGGAGCATTGTTGTTGAAGTTCTTGAGCAACCTGGTTTCCAATGTTCTATCTATTTCCTCAGCCCTTAGTGAATGTGATGATCTGTTAATGACGTGGTGTGCTGCCTGGTTCTTTCTGCCCAGCAGTCTGGTGTTACCTCTGCTGTTTCTGCACAGAGCCGGAAAACTACCAGGCTGTAAACACAACACTGAATCAGTTTAAAGCAGCTTAAATGAGATTTGATTAAATTAAAGGCCTACTTGGTAGCTGGGAGCTCCCCCTACAGCTTTGTGGTGTATATTTCACAACACTGTCATAAGAAAACTCTCTTGGGGCGCCCCTCCCCCCTTCTTTCGATGTCCATGTGCATTTGTTGTCAGCGGAGCCGGCAGAGTAACATCTAGGGTCTGAGTTATTAGCACAGGTTATGCAACCCTCCGATCCTCCAATGCCGGGTCGCAAGTACAGATCTTGCAACACTGGTTTTCTACCAGGAGACAGCAGGGAAAGGGGGGTTTGCACCAAAACAGGTCATGTTACCATCTAAATGACTTCTAAACTGTTTTATTAAGTTTAATTGTTGAATCTAATCAGACTACCTTGCATAAAAGTCGAGATCACATTTGTGTCTCTGTGGAATAATCTCCATTACTTTGTATCCAATTTTAACATTTCTAAAAATGTTAGGAATTACCGCATTGAGGAATCTGAAATAAAGGTCTTGTTGTTTTTGAAATATGGTAGAATGTTTTTATGCTTTGTTGAGGTGGAAATGTTGGTGTATCATTGCAAACAAATTGTGACATAATACTGCTGAGCTCCACTGGTCGAAGTTAAAAAAGGTGATCTTAAAGGTGTTCATCAAGGTCTTGGTTTAATGATGTAATGTTCAGGAGGGTTTTTGACCATTTTTATCCATTTTATACATATTTAAAAGAAAATAATACTTTGAAAAGCTTTCTAAAGATAGTTTCATGCTTCATATGTACAAAGTGCTCATAATGTATTTTATATATCTTTAACAACTTCTTATTGATTGTCCTATCAGCGGCCTCATCACCTGAGGGCTGAGAGAACACACAGCTGCTCTGGGTCTCATTATACCAACTGATTTGAATAAGCAGCAGATTTACTTCACAGGTCATTTGAATCCTGTCAAGCAGCCATTTTAATAGATGAATGAATCAGTGGGTGTCAGAACCAGATCTGCTTTACATACTCAACCATGTATGTATTGATTAGGATTATTTCTCTACATCTTGTGGACTCTATGTGTGTAATCTAAATGTATAACTCATACAGGTCATGTATTTGATCTATATGTATTTGTGTGACAGCTAAAATTCAGCTCACTATCCCAAGTTGTAAAATAAACAAAATAAAGGCAACTGGTTTAATCATTTGTGTGAAACTTCTGTACTTCCTGTTTTGTTGTGCTGGTGAGTTTTAGGAGTTCCCAATGCACCAAAATTGGGATGAATAGGAAATCTTGAGTCAGACTCACATGAGTAAAGTATGCATGGACTTAAGACATAAAGAACCGAGAATAGAAACTTACTCATCATTTGGACCAAGTACATGTTTTTGTATCTTGTCAAAAATATCTCTACTTTGATAGCTTTTTATTAAATCCCAAACAAGGCTGATTTTCTGAGAACTCTTGTCGTCCACCATTTGTCTAAGAGTTTCCTCAACATAATGCATTTGCAAAAGTTGTGGAGTGTTTTTAGTACTTGTTTCTCATGTTGGTACTACCTCGAGGTCTTGAGGTTCCAGCGAACAAACCTGCATTTACAAACATGACTATCAGAAATAAGCAGAAAATTAAGAGATACTTAGAATCTCATGAGCAGAATCGGCAGCTTCCCGTAGCTCTCGCCATTCCCCGAACGCCCGACCAAGGTTCACTCAGTGCGGCCCCTAGCTCTCTTCCTCTCCCTCACCTCCTCCGCCGAATGCCATTTCTTAGGTCTTTTTGGTGGTCAGCCATGATAAACATGTAATAAGACGAACATGAACAGCTTGTTCTTATAGCTAGCAGGTGTGGCTAACCGGTGCTTGAAGGGGTTGTGTGGATGTAGAATTAGCGTAAAGCATTTTATTTTCTTAATAGTTATCGCTTCTCGTGAGAATTCCATTCCTCCAATGCTGGGACGCAAGTAAAGATCTTGCAAGGCTGGTTTGCCACCATGAGACAGCAGGGTCAAAACAGGTCATTTTACCATCACAATGATTTCTAAAGTGTTTTATTAAGTTAAAAATGCGACATAGTTCTGCTTTAATACTTCCAATTGTGGAAAGAAGGAGTCACATGTGCAGCGCACAGTGGTAGCACCTGGTGAGACGCAGGAGAGCTCCAGGCAGGAAGAACCCCACAGCCCTGGAGATCTCTCAGCACCTGTGTCACCTCAAGACCACAGGAGGGACTCCTCTAATACCTCCGCAGAGAGCCAACCCCACCCTGCGAGGGAACGAATCAAATGGCCCAAGATAGGAGACACTAAGGAATGGCACCAACTAGACCAAGATATCGACAAGTGCTAGAGGCCACACTAGCAGGGACAGCCGAGCAGAAAGTCAATACTCTAACAACAATAACATACAATCTGGCACGGGAGCGTTTTAGATTGGAGGACAAGAAGGCTTACATCAAGACTGCACACCAACTAAGCAGAAGAGAAAGGGAAATCCATCGCTTAAGGGAAGAAATCAAGACGCTCAGCAAGCGTTTCAAAAGAGCCCCGGTCGATGAAAAGGAAGGCATCAAGGACCTGACGAGTCAACTGTGGGAACGTCTCTGCAGTCTTCGAAGAGCAGAAGGCATTCGGAAAAGGAGGAAGGATAGAGAGAACAAAAGAGCACAGTTCACCAAAGACCCCTTACAATTCACCAGAAGACTGCTGGGTGAAGCAAAATCTGGAAGGCTGACCAGCCCCAGAGAAGACGTGGAGGCATTCTTGAGAGAGACACAAAATGACATCTCCAGAAACAAGGCCCTGGATCCCAACCCAAACATTGACGGCATTGAAACACCCGGAAAAGAGCTCAACATCAGCGAACCATCCTGGAAGGAAATCCAAGAGGTGGTGAAAAAGGCCAGAACAGGTTCTGCCCCCGGCCCAAGCGGTATACCCTATAAGGTAGAGGTGGGAATCACCAGAGGCCCCACGATACGATTTTATCGCGATACTTGAGTCACGACACGATATTATTGCGATTTTAAGCATTTCGCAATATGGTGAGTATTGCGATACAATATATTGCGATTTTACTGTTTAAAATTACTTATTTAACTGCATTTTGTGTCCACAAAATTAAATTAAAGCAATAATTGTTTTGTCAAATAAGACAGTCTTTTTATTTCTCCACAATGAGAGTCAAACCCACAGACTGACCAACAAAGTATTCAGTCAAACTGAACTGAACTGATATCAAACATGCAGTGCAACGTTTGCTCCGGTGTGACTTTCATGTTCTGCTCGAGTCTAAAGAACGTGAGACAGACGCTTCCAGTCATCTGTCACACAATGAGCCGTTATAGTCACATATGAATCTGCTGCCCGCGACGTCCACGCAACACAAGTTATCGCAAGTATATCTGCTGTTCCCAAACTTTCCTCAACTTAAAGCTTTACTGCTGTGTATAGCTTTGATACGGCTGTGTCCGTGAAATAACGTTGCGACGGAGTCACATACCTGGTTCCAGTGTCTTTACCATGTAGCTAAAACCATCGTTTCCACAACGTTGTATGGCCTCAAGTCTTTGCACATGAAGCAAGCAATGGATTGTGTTATTTCCTTTGCACGTTCTGAATTGAGAGGCAGTTTTGTCGGCTGGTTTCTCGGTAGCGCTGATGTAGCGTTAGCTTTGGCGTCATCAGTTAATGCGATCTCAGGATGGTGCCGAGTTAGATGAGCCCGCAAGTCCGTTGTATTCCCCGAGTATTTTATTTTCATGCGGCACTCCTTGCAAACTCCATGTATCATTTCTATCTCATTCGTCCCTTCCTTGTTAAAAAAAAATCCAAAATAAATCCACACGCTTGACATTAACGCGGACGGGGCTCTCCTTATTTATTATCTCCGGTGCCGCCATCTTTGTTGTACCAACTTCTTCTGTCACGCTGACCATCACCTCTACTGACCTCACCAGAATAATACTCAACAGCACCATCTAGTGGATCAAAAAAGCAATTGATTTCATTTTAAGTACCAAAGAATTCACTTCATTTTTTCCATTAATTATGACAAAAAAGTATCGATACTTGGCGGCCATGAATCGATATTATATCGCCACACAAAATAGCGCGATACTATGCTGTATCGATTTTTCCCCCCACCTCTACTATAAGGTATATAAAAAAATGCCCAATGCTCCTCCGGAGGCTCTGGAAGCTGTTCCAGAGGATCTGGAAGAAGGGAATCATTCCATCATGCTGGAAAAAGGCAGAAGGCTGTTTCGTGCCAAAAGAAGAGAACTCCTCAATCATAGACCAATTCAGAACAATCTCAATGCTAAGTGTAGAATGCAAGATCTTCTTTTCTGTACTGGCTAAAAGGATGACCTCATACATGACAGAGAATGGATACATAGACACCACCATCCAGAAAGGTGGGATCCCGGGCTTCTCTGGATGCCTGGAACACATCTGTGTTCTCAGTCAGATGATCCGGGAGGCCAAAGCCAGCAATGGCAACCTGTCTGTTGTTTGGCTGGATTTGGCAAATGCCTATGGGTCAATCCCTCACGCCCTCATCCATGCAGCACTGGACCATTACCTCATCCCTCAGCACATCAAGGGAATGATCACCAGTTACTTTGGCGGAATCCAGCTATGATTCAAAACAGCCCATTTTACAACACAGTGACAAAACCTGGAAAAAGGGATCGTAACTGGATGTACCATCTCCCCTATCCTCTTCATCATGGGAATGAACCTCCTGATACCAGCTGCTGGGAAGGAAGCCCGAGGCCCTAAAATGCAATCGGGTATCCGACAACCCCCAATAAGAGGTTACATGGATGACCTTACAGTGACGACCACAACCCATGTGGAGGCGAGGTGGGTGCTAACAGTTCTGGACCGCATGGCAACGTGGGCCAGAATGAAGTTTAAGCCAAAGAAATCCAGGTGCATGGTGATCAGGAAAGGTAAACTGACGAACAGAGTCACACTGCAGGTGCAAGGAGAAGTGACTCCATCGATCAAGGAGAATCCAATCAAGTGCCTCGGGAAGTGGTTCGATGACTCACTTACGGACAGGAACATCCAGGAGGAAGTAAGGAACCTGGAGGAGGAAGGACGGAGGGCAAAAGCAGTGGAGCATGCGTCCCAGGGAGCATGGACCAAATGGGACTTACCCAAGAGGAAGATCACATGGGGAGATCTGTGGCGATTGGAGCCTTTCCGCATCTCCTTCCTGCTAAGATCGGTGTATGACACACTCCCAACACCGACAAACTTGCACATGTGGGGTCTGAGGGAGGACCCATTGTGCAAGCTTTGTGGGGAGAGGGGTACCATGGCGCACATCCTGTCAGGGTGCAAAACAGCACTTGCCCAAGGAAGATACAGGTGGCGCCATGACAAGGTGCTCATGACGCTCGCCAACACCCTGGAGCAGGAGAGATACAAAAAACGCCAACCACATGGGAAAGCAATACCAGCAGGAAACTTTGTAAGGGAGGGACACAAGCCATCAACCACAGCAACAACAAGAAGCAATCTGCTGCAAAAGGCCCAATCATGGGAACTGAAGGTAGACCTGGGGGGAAGACTGCAGTTCCCCCCGGTTGTCCAGACAACCCTGAGGCCAGACGCGGTACTATGGTCTGAAGAGGCAAAGAAGATCATTCTCATTGAACTTACAGTCCCATGGGAAGAGGGTTGTGATCAGGCGTTTGAGAGAAAGAGCAGCAAATACCAGGATCTCGTGCATGACTGCAGAGAGAAAGGGTGGCAGGCATGGCTCTTCCCAGACGAGGTCTGCTGTAGAGGATTTCCTGCCCAGTCAGTGTGGAGAATGCTCACAGCAATTGGGGTGATGGGGAGGGAAAGAAAGACGGCAGCTCGCAGGTTGGGGGAGGCTGCAGAAAGAGCCTCTTGCTGGTTGTGGAGGAGGAGGGAGGAGGTTGGCTGAAAGCCAGGAGGAGTTGATGGGCAGTGATTTGGCCATCACTGCCGACCCACCATCGGGAGGGTGTTGCGGTTCAGGGTCGAAACACCCAATGATCGATGGAGACCACCTGACGACATCAACACCTTCTGGCCAAGGCCACATTCACCAAAAGTGAATGAAGGAGAAGCATCTTTGGATGTAATTGTAATCATGGTGTAAAAACACAACAGTGGTTATTAATCTTCGCATTGAACTCTTATCAAGAAAGTCAATGATTTCCCCAAAAACTATCCAAACTTTGAACAACTCTCAAAATGTCCTCCAAACATGCTGAAGACAACTCAAATGATTCAAGATCTGAAGTGATACGCAACACAAGAACACAACTATGACATGTTTGCTTGCCATATGTAAAGATTCTGCATATACATCTGGGGTGACAAATCACTTGTGGCTGCTGACCCCGCACCTGTGGACAACCAAAGCCATTAAGGAAATTAGCCCTGCTGTTGTCTGTCATTCTGACACATTATGCATATAACCACATACACAGAGACACATCAGCACCTGATAGCACTGAAAGGCAGTCATTGATTTCAGCGACGCAAGAGAGGAAGGATCAACTACAAACACTCCTGCAGGGTGAGTCTTTCATACTTTTTTCATTAAGTTTTTCAATTTAGATTTAGAAGCCGACCCGGTCTCATTCCCAACCTGTAAGACAGCAGAGCTCAATCAAGAGCATTTTGCATATTCATGAGACACTCAAAGTGGGCCAAAACTCCAATATAAATATGTAACACGCCATTGTTGCACACTTTAATGTAAAATAGAAGTTTATATTAAAAAGCCACGAAGCAGAAAATTATGATTTGTGCATTGCTATCTATCAGG
Source organism: Centropristis striata (assembly GCF_030273125.1). Classification (NCBI taxonomy): domain Eukaryota; kingdom Metazoa; phylum Chordata; class Actinopteri; order Perciformes; family Serranidae; genus Centropristis; species Centropristis striata. The sequence continues at coordinate 31,838,359 of NC_081533.1, forward strand.
TTGGGATGAAAATGCACTGGTTGCTTCTTGACAAATTCTCCCGTAATTTTCCTGCATCTAATTTTAACACTGTTACTCTTTCTCGCTCTTTTTTGTTTTCTCTGTGCATCCAGTCATCCATACAAATAGAAATGTCAGCCAATTCCTCCTCCAACTCCTCCATCATTTGCCTAAACAGTACAACCAAGGAAGTCTTCACAGCTTACTTCATCGTGTCCATCCTCCTCCTCCCTCTCTTCATCCTCGTCCTCTACATGGGCTACCAGCGACGGAGGAAAGCAGTGACGAGTCACTCAGACGTCTTCACCTTTCACATGGTTGCCATGGAGCTAATCGGTACCTTGGGGTATTCCTTCTACTGTTATGGCATCTACACTAATCACTTTGTTTTATCAAAAGTGGGGGGTTTCTTCTTCACCATGATCTCATCTGGACAGATCTTGTTTCACGTCCTCACCTGTGTGGAGCGCTACCTGGCTGTGGTTCACCCGGTCACCTACCTGGGGCTGAGACAGGCAGGCGGGGTCCGCATCAGGAACATCAGCATCGGATGTGTTTGGCTGATTAGCTTGGGATATGTTGGTCTGATGTGGTTAAATCATTTTCACATCATCATAAGTTCCATGTTACTGGCCGTCTCCTGTGTTGTCGTGTCTTTCTGCAGCCTTTGTATTCTCCATGCTCTGATTCGTCCAGGGCCAGGGGAAGTGGGTGGGAAAAGGGAGAAGGTTGACCAATCAAAGCAGCGGGCTTTCAACACCATCATGGCTATAATGGGAGCATTGTTGTTGAAGTTCTTGAGCAACCTGGTTTCCAATGCTCTATATATTTCCTCAGCCCTTAGCAACTGTGAAAGTCTGTTAATGTTATGGTCTACAGCCTGGTTCGCTCTGCCCAGCAGTCTGGTGTTACCTCTGCTGTTTCTGCACAGAGCCGGAAAACTACCAGGCTGCAAACACAACACTGAATCAGTTTAAAGCAGCTTAAATGAGATTTGATTAAATTAAAGGCCTACTTGGTAGCTGGGAGCTCCCCCTACAGCTTTGTGGTGTATATTTCACAACACTGTCATAAGAAAACTCTCTTGGGGCGCCCCTCCCCCCTTCTTTCGATGTCCATGTGCATTTGTTGTCAGCGGAGCTGGCAAAGTAACATCTAAGGTCTGAGTTATTAGCACAGGTTATGCAACCCTCCGATCCTCCAATGCCGGGTCGCAAGTACAGATCTTGCAACACTGGTTTTCTACCAGGAGACAGCAGGGAAAGGGGGGGGGGTTTGCACCAAAACAGGTCATGTTACCATCTAAATGACTTCTAAACTGTTTTATGAAGTTTAATTGTTGAATCTAATCAGACTACCTTGCATAAAAGTCAAGATCACATTTGTGTCTCTGTGGTAATCTCCATTACTTTGTATCCAATTTTAACATTTCTAAAAATGTTAGGAATTACCGCATTGAGGAATCTGAAATAAAGGTCTTGTTGTTTTTGAAATATGGTAGAATGTTTTTATGCTTTGCTGAGGTGGAAATGTTGGTGTATCATTGCAAACAAATTGTGACATAATACTGCTGAACTCCACTGGCCGAAGTTTAAAAAAATTAGGCTATTTCAGAGAAGAAATTACAATTTTTAAAGTGGGCCTCTGACAAACTCACAGCATGGATCTTAAAGGTGTTCTTCAAGGTCTTGGTTTAATGATGTAATGTTCAGGAGGGTTTTTGACCATTTTTATCCATTTTATACATATTTAAAAGAAAATAATACTTTGAAAGGTTTTCTAAAGATAGTTTCATGCTTCATATGTACAAAGTTCTCATAATGTATTTCATATGTCTTTAACAACTTCTTATTGATTGTCCTATCAGCGACCTCATCACCTGAGGGCTGAGAGAACACACAGCTGCTCTGGGTCTCATTATACCAACTGATTTGAATAAGCAGCAGACTTACTTCACAGGTCATTTGAATCCTGTCAAGCATCCATTTTAATGGATGAATTAATCAGTGGATGTCAGAACCAGATCTGCTTTACATACTCAACCTTGTATGTATTTGATTAGGATTATTTCTCTACATCTTGTGGACTCTATGTGTGTAATCTAAATGTATAACTCATGCAGCTCATGTATTTGATCTATATGTATTTGTGTGACAGCTAATATCCAACTCATTATCATAAGTTGTAAAATACATTTTTAAAAAGGCAACTGGCTTAGTCGTTTGTGTGAAACTTCTGCACTTCCTATTCTGATGTGCTGGTGAGTTGAGGTAAGATGGCGACTCTGATTTAGGAGTTCCCAATGCACTAAATTGGGATAAACATGAAATCCTGAGTCAGACTCGCATGACTAAAGTATGCATGGACTTAAGATATAAAGAACCTAGAATAGTAATGAACTCACTCATTGTTTGGACCAAGTACCTGTTTTTGTATCTTGTAAAATATCTGTATTTTGATACCTTTTCATTAAATCCTGAACAAGGCTGATTTTCTGAGAACTCTTTTTGTCCAAAAGTTGTGGATTGTTTTTAGTACTTGTTTCTCACGTTCGTACCACCTCGGGGTCTTGAGGTTACAGCGAACAAACCTGCATTTACAAAGATGACTATCAGAAATAAGCAGAAAACTAGGAGATACTTAGAATCTCAAGAGCAGAATCAGAAGCTTCCTGTAGCTCTCGCCGTTCCCCGAACGCCCGACCAAGGTTCACTCAGTGCGGCCCCTAGCTCTCTTCCTCTCCCTCACCTCCTCCGCCGAACGCCGTTTCTTAGGTCTTTTTGGTGGTCAGCCATGACACCGTGTAATAATATGAACATGAACAGCTTGTTCTTATAGCTAGCCGGTGTGGCTAACCGGTACTTGAAGGGGTTGTGTAGATGTAGAGTTAGCGTAAAGCATTTTATTTTCTTAATCGTTATCGCTTCTCGTGAGACTTCCATTCCTCCAATGCTGGGACGCAAGTACAGATCTTGCAAGGCTGGTTTGCCACCATGAGACAGCAGGGTCAAAACAGGTCATTTTACCATCACAATGATTTCTAAAATGTTTTATTAAGTTAAAAATGTGACATAGTTCTGCTTTAATACTTGGTGTAAAAACACAACAGTGGTTATTAATCTTTGCATTGAACTCTTGGCAAGAAAGTCAATGATTTCCCCAAAAACTATCCAAACTTTGAACACCTCTCAAAATGTCCTCCAAACATGCTGAAGACAACTCAAATGATTCAAGATCTGAAGTGATACATAACACAAGAACACAACTATGACATGTTTGCTTGCTTTATGTAAAGATTCTGCATATACATCTGGGGTGATAAATCACTTGTGGCTGCTGACCCCGCACCTGTGGACGACCAAAGCCATTAAGGAAATTAGCCCTGCTGCTGTCTGTCATTCTGACACGTTATGCATATAACCACATACACAGAGACACATATCAGCACCTGATAGCACTGAAAGGCAGTCATTGATTTCAGCGACGCAAGAGAGGAAGGATCAACTACAAACACTCCTGCAAGGTGAGTCTTTCATACTTTTTTCATTAAGTTTTTCAATTCAGATTTAGAAGCCGACCCGGTCTCATTCCCAACCTGTTAGACAGCAGAGCTCTCTCAAGAGCATTTTGCATATTTATGAGACACTCAAAGTGGGCCAAAACTCCAATATAAATATGTAACACGCCATTGTTGCACACTTTAATGTGAAATAGAAGTTTATATAATAAAGCCACGAAGCAGAAAATTGTGATTTGGACATTGCTATCTATCAGGTTGGGATGAAAATGCACTGGTTGCTTCTTGACAAATTCTCCTGTAATTTTCCTACATCTAATTTTAACATTGTTATTCTTTCTCGCTCTTTTTTGTTTTCTCTGTGCATCCAGTCATCCATACAAATAGAAATGTCAGCCAATTCCTCCTCCAACTCCTCCATCATTTGCCTAAACAGTACAACCAAGGTAGTCTTCACGGCTCTCTTTGTTGTGTACATCCTCCTCCTCCCTCTCTTCATCCTCGTCCTCTACATGGGCTACCAGCGACGGAGGAAAGCAGTGACGAGTCACTCAGACGTCTTCACCTTTCACATGGTTGCCATGGAGCTAATCGGTACCTTGGGGTATTCCTTCTACTGTTATGGCATCTACACTAATCACTCTTTTTCATTAAAAGTGGGATATTTCTTCTTCACCATTATCTCATATGGACAGATCTTGTTTCACCTCCTCACCTGTGTGGAGCGCTACCTGGCTGTTGTTCACCCGGTCACCTACCTGGGGCTGAGACAGGCGGGCGGGGTCCGGATCAGGAACATCAGCATCGGGTGTGTTTGGCTGATTAGCTCGGGATCTGTTAGTCTGATGTGGTTAAATTATTTTCACATCATCTTAAGTTGCATGTTTTTGGCCGTCTCCTGTGTTGTCGTGTCTTTCTGCAGCCTTTGTGTTCTCCATGCTCTGATTCGTCCAGGGCCAGGGGAAGTGGGTGGGAAAAGGGAGAAGGTTGACCAATCAAAGCAGCGGGCTTTCTACACCATCATGGCTATAATGGGAGCATTATTGTTGAAGTTCTTGAGCAACCTGGTTTCCAATGTTCTATATGTTTCCTCAGCCCTTAGTGAATGTGATGATCTGTTAATGACGTGGTGTGCTGCCTGGTTCTTTCTGCCCAGCAGTCTGGTGTTACCTCTGCTGTTTCTGCACAGAGCCGGAAAACTACCAGGCTGCAAACACAACTCTGAATCAGTTTAAAGCAGCTTAAATGAGATTTGATTAAATTAAAGGCCTACTTGGTAGCTGGGAGCTCCCCCTACAGCTTTGTGGTGTATATTTCACAACACTGTCATAAGAAAACTCTCTTGGGGCGCCCCTCCCCCCTTCTTTCGATGTCCATGTGCATTTGTTGTCAGCGGAGCCGGCAGAGTAACATCTAGGGTCTGAGTTATTAGCACAGGTTATGCAACCCTCCGATCCTCCAATGCCGGGTCGCAAGTACAGATCTTGCAACACTGGTTTTCTACCAGGAGACAGCAGGGAAAGGGGGGTTTGCACCAAAACAGGTCATGTTACCATCTAAATGACTTCTAAACTGTTTTATTAAGTTTAATTGTTGAATCTAATCAGACTACCTTGCATAAAAGTCGAGATCACATTTGTGTCTCTGTGGAATAATCTCCATTACTTTGTATCCAATTTTAACATTTCTAAAAATGTTAGGAATTACCGCATTGAGGAATCTGAAATAAAGGTCTTGTTGTTTTTGAAATATGGTAGAATGTTTTTATGCTTTGTTGAGGTGGAAATGTTGGTGTATCATTGCAAACAAATTGTGACATAATACTGCTGAGCTCCACTGGTCGAAGTTAAAAAAGGTGATCTTAAAGGTGTTCATCAAGGTCTTGGTTTAATGATGTAATGTTCAGGAGGGTTTTTGACCATTTGTATCCATTTTATACATATTTAAAAGAAAATAATACTTTGAAAGGCTTTCTAAAGATAGTTTCAAGCTTCATGTGTTCAAATTGCTCATAATGTATTTTATATGTCTTTAACAACTTCTTATTGATTGTCCTATCAGCGACCTCATCACCTGAGGGCTGAGAGAACACACATCTGCTCTGGGTCTCATTATACCAACTGATTTGAATAAGCAGCAGCTTTACTTCACAGGTCATTTGAATCCTGTCAAGCAGCCATTTTAATAGATGAATGAATCAGTGGATGTCAGAACCAGATCTGCTTTACATACTCAACCATGTATGTATTTGATTAGGATTATTTCTCTACATCTTGTGGACTCTATGTGTGTAATCTAAATGTATAACTCATGCAGCTCATGTATTTACTCTATATGTATTTGTGTGACAGCTAATATCCATCTCATTATCATAAGTTGTAAAATAAATTAAAAAAAAGGCAACTGGTTTAATCGTTTGTGTGAAACTTCTGCACTTCCTATTCTGATGTGCTGGTGAGTTGAGGTAAGATGGCGACTCTGATTTAGGAGTTCCCAATGCACTAAATTGGGATAAACATGAAATCCTGAGTCAGACTCGCATGAGTAAAGTATGCATGGACTTAAGATATAAAGAACCTAGAATAGTAATGAACTCACTCATTGTTTGGACCAAGTACCTGTTTTTGTATCTTGTAAAATAATATCTGTATTTTGATACCTTTTCATTAAATCCTGAACAAGGCTGATTTTCTGAGAACTCTTTTTGTCCAAAAGTTGTGGACTGTTTTTAGTACTTGTTTCTCATGTTGGTACCACCTCGGGGTCTTGAGGTTACAGCGAACAAACCTGCATTTACAAACATGACTATCAGAAATAAGCAGAAAACTAAGAGATACTTAGAATCTCATGAGCAGAATCAGCAGCTTCCCGTAGCTCTCGCCGTTCCCCGAACGCCCGACCAAGGTTCACTCAGTGCGGCCCCTAGCTCTCTTCCTCTCCCTCACCTCCTCCGCCGAACGCCATTTCTTAGGTCTTTTTGGTGGTCAGCCATGACACCGTGTAATCATATGAACATGAACAGCTTGTTCTTATAGCTAGCCGGTGTGGCTAACCGGTACTTGAGGGGGTTGTGTAGATGTAGAGTTAGCGTAAAGCATTTTATTTTCTTAATCGTTATCGCTTCTCGTGAGACTTCCATTCCTCCAATGCTGGGACGCAAGTACAGATCTTGCAAGGCTGGTTTGCCACCATGAGACAGCAGGGTCAAAACAGGTCATTTTACCATCACAATGATTTCTAAAATGTTTTATTGAGTTAAAAATGTGACATAGTTCTGCTTTAATACTTGGTGTAAAAACACAACAGTGGTTATTAATCTTAGCATTGAACTGTTATCAAGAAAGTCAATGATTTCCCCAAAAACTATCCAAACTTTGAACACCTCTCAAAATGTCCTCCAAACATGCCGAAGACAACTCAAATGATTCAAGATCTGAAGTGATACACAGCACAAGAACACAACTATGACATGTTTGCTTGCCATATGTAAAGATTCTGCATATACATCTGGGGTGATAAATCACTTGTGGCTGCTGACCCCGCACCTGTGGACGACCAAAGCCATTAAGGAAATTAGCCCTGCTGCTGTCTGTCATTCTGACACGTTATGCATATAACCACATACACAGAGACACATATCAGCACCTGATAGCACTGAAAGGCAGTCATTGATTTCAGCGACGCAAGAGAAGCACAATCAAAAACAAACACTCCTACAAGGTAAGTCTTTCATACTTTTTTCATTAAGTTTTTCAGTTTAGATTTAGAAACCAACCCGGTCTCATTCACAACCTGTAAGACACCGGAGCTCTCACGGCCTTTTGCATATTGATGAGACACAAAGCTGGCCACAACTCCAATATAAAGCCATGTAACCTGCCATTGTTACAAACAGAAGACCAACAAAAAATGTCTCTCTGTCCCTGAGAGTAAGGGATGACTTGTGCAATGCTATCTATCAGGTTGGGATGAAAATGCACTGGCTGCTTCTTGACAAATTCTCCTATAATTTTCCTGAATCTTATTTTACACCGTTTTTCTTTCCCTCTCTCTTTTGTTCTCTCTGTGCATCCAGGCATCCATACAAATAGAAATGTCGGCCAATTCCTCCTCCAACTCCTCCATTATTTGCCTAAACGGTACCAGCAATTTAGTCTTCACGGCTCTCTTTGTTGTGCACATCCTCCTCCTCCTCCCTCTCTTCATCCTCGTCCTCTACATGGGCTACCAGCGACGGAGGAAAACAGTGACGAGTCACTCAGACGTCTTCACCTTTCACATGGTTGCCCTGGAGCTGATCGGTACCTTGGGGTATCCCTTCTACTGTTATGGCACCTACACTAATCAGTCTCATTTAATGGACGTGTGGTTTGCCTTCTTCACCATGATCTCATGTGGACAGATGTTTTTTCACATCCTCACTTGTGTGGAGCGCTACCTGGCTGTGGTTCACCCGGTCACCTACCTGGGGCTGAGACAGGCGGGCGGGGTCCGGATCAGGAACATCAGCATCGGGTGTGTTTGGCTGATGAGCCTGGCTGTTGTTGGTTTATCAAGGTCAGATGCTTTTAACATGATCTTAGGTTCCATGTTATTGGCCGTCTCCTGTGTTGTCGTGTCTTTCTGCAGCCTTTGTGTTCTCCGTGCTCTGATTCGTCCAGGGCCAGGGGAAGTGGGTGGGAAAAGGGAGAAGGTTGACCAATCAAAGCAGCGGGCTTTCCATACCATCATGGTTATAATGGGAGCATTGTTGTTGAAGTTCTTGAGCAACCTGGTTTCCAATACTCTATATATTTCCTCAGCCCTTAACGACTGTGAAAGTATGTTCATGTTATGGTCTACAGCCTGGTTCTCTCTGCCCAGCAGTCTGGTGTTACCTCTGCTGTTTCTGCACAGAGCCGGAAAACTACCAGTCTGCAAATACAACAATTAATCCTTTCAAGGATTAAAGCAGCATCAATGAAATTCCAAGAAATGTTAGAAGGCTACACAACTTATTTTACATAACAAATGTACTGTAGCCCAAACCATGTTCACTTCCTATACCTACCCAGATGTTTTATGCCCTGAACATGGGCACGTAGTTCTGTTTGAATTCACAACCTTAACCATGTGTTTTAAACTGCGTCTGAAGTGGGCCACATAGTTTGATGTGTAGTTCTATTGTATGCATTAAAAAGTGATGAGAAAGTTAATAGAGTAAGTGTATGTGACAGAAGGAGTTGGGTTATTGTAGGTTAAAAAAAACCTCAATAATTGGAATGCAATTCGAGTCTTTTTTGCATATTTATTTTAATTATTTGTGCAAGACAATGCTAATGCCAAGTGCTAATGTAAACTGTAGTCCTCTGATACCCCTTTTCGACCAAGCTGGTGCCCAGCTGGTCCCCAATCGCGAACCGGTTCTTTGGTTTTCAACTGTCAAAGAACCGGCTCCCGGCTGGCAAAACTGGTTCCACAGTGGAACCCAACTCTTTGCTGGTCTTGAACCACAAACCGCTTGTATCAGGGGCTAGGGGCGGGGCTATCTGACCAACAAGACCAACTCGGTGCTGTTAGATAGACCAACTGAAACGTATACCATTCATTTATTTGATTTGTTTAACTGCAATGTGATTGATACGAGCGAGCTAACATGGTAATGTTAGCTGACTATTGCTAGCATGCTAACGTTAGCAGGCTAGCGCTAGCGGGCAAACAATAGCTTACAACAAAGTCCAACATTTACATCTTACGGTCATTGTAATAAGAATGTATTTGGAGTCCATAGTGATCAAGATGAGCAGCACAGATGTGTTGTACATGTCTTGTTTGGATGCCAATGTAGGATCAGAGCCAGGAGCAACATTTGTGGTGTAGTCCACACTACCAGTAGCACTGACTCCTAACCGGCCCTGGAACTGCTTTGGTCGAAAATGGGTATGAGAACAATACGTTGATTCAGTGACTCACATTTGGAAATTAAAGGTATGGGGGGTTAGGGAAAGGTGTTGGTTTGGTGATTAGACGTTTACTAGGGTGTTGCAAAGTATAGAGACTGTATCCCAAATCGTACATTGTTCGTTACTGTATCCCAAATCGGACACATCTGCAATGCCGCACTTTCCGATGTTCAGTCATGCACAGTCATTTCGAATAAGATCGCCACCACCAGTGTAGGTATAATTGGTTTACGTGTGAAACTTCATTAATGTACATTGAGATTTACATGTCTAATTACAATACAAAAGTAGATCTGATGAGAGAGAGCAGTAAGAATGCTTGGGCGACACTCAGGCGATGATCTTAAAAGTACTTTATTTGTACTGTACTGTATTTTATTGTAAGAACAGAAGTACGGTCTGGGTGTGTTGATAACGATGGTTGATAACGATGTTATTTATTTGGCTTACCCAGAAACATCCAATTTCCCCTGTAAAACTCAGCAGCCCCCATTGTTTTACAGCGAGGAGATCCAAGTGTCCAATTTAGGATAGAGTTAGCATACGGCTAATTCACCAGCGTTACGACCTTTTGCCGACTCTAGTAAACCAGAGCCTAAAGTAAATGGTTAAAACAATATACTGTTCGAAAGATAAGACGTTAGACTTTAGTTTCACACCATTTAATTAATTGGAAGCATAACATGATCATTTATATTAGTAGTTAATGTGAAATTTTGATAATCTTAGTGGAGCGGTGGCCGATTTGGGATATAGTTATGCTAAATCCCCAATTTCAGATGGGAGAGTCTGTGTTAGTTGTATTCGTAGTTGTTTTGGTGGTTATTATGGTTGTTTGAAGGGAAAACTGAGTTTGTTGCTAGTGAGCAGTTTTTTCTTTGCTTGTGAAGCCAGACAATTTATAACTTTTTAAAGTATCAATTAGTCTGAAGATTATATTCTTGTGATTCATTGTAAAATGTATAATTTTCTCAAAAGTTTCCTTCCAACTGACCAAAACCCAAATTATCCAGTTTACTGTACTTTCAGCAGCAATAAATCTTAACATTTGAGGAGTTGGAACCATTGATATTGTAAACCTGATCTCTTAAAATTACCACGATTTCTTAACACCCAATTCCGGGCGAGAATGACTCATATGAGCGTTTTTCGGTTCACTAACAAAGACCAAGCCCATATGGATCTAAGTTAAGAAAGATTTAATGAGAGTGTGGATGTGGATAGTTGGAATGATGTTGGAGGGGCGGAACGAGGTACTGGATGAAAGGATGATGTTGGGAGGATGGAGGAGTGAGAGGGCAGAAGGGAAGATGAGACAAAGGGAGACGTCGGGTTCGTGGACGGCTGGATGGTAGAGAACTGCGGCGATTTGGGTCGTGGAGATAGAAGGGAACCAAGGGAGCTAAGAGTCAGGGTGGGGAGGTCTCTGGTTCCTGCAATGAAACAGAGAGAGAACTCAGAGATGTAAAAGAAAGAAGGTGATGTGTGGGGAGGGATCTTAGGAATGGAGTCAGTCAGAGGGGACGGCTGCTTGTGCGGAAGTGGGGTGTTTTTGAGGCGTGGTCTCTGTTCCTGAACCTCTTTTAATAAACTGCTGTTTCTGTGAGTTTAGGCTACAAAACCACTGAGCTAGGTTTAGGGCAGAAACCTTCCTGGTTAGGCTCTAAGAGATAGTTTAAACATGAAATAAATGATGTAAATGCTGCAAGTGAAGTAGTTAGGAGGACGACTTGAGCCCAATAGTTCTGTAAAAAATGAAAGTTACGTAAAAAGTGGTTTACTTTTGTTTTCACATGGGACATGAAGCCCGTTCTCCTGGTGAAAGTCCTCCGTATGTTGGACCCCTCCCTCCCTCCCTGAGTGTGACATCACCACTTAAACTCCACCTCGCCGTCAATCATTACAACTACATCAGAAAGATGGGGACAGAAGAAAGTCTTGTCAGGAATCCAGGTCCCCAGTGTGAAACTGGATCCCCGTTGACTTTATATTGGCATTGTTTCTGAGATCTGTCTGATATTGTCCCCAAGAAAATCCAAAAACTTGATTGAAACTGATTATCAGAGCAATTACAGGTTAATTGAATACACACTCTATATGTCATCTGAATCTTGTCAAATATATTTACATAAAAATGAAAAATATCAAAGGACTCACTAATGGATTTCTGTTTCATTGGAAATGTATTTTATTGTTTAAGAAGTCTGTGTGATAAGTAAGATAGTTGTAGCATTTTGATTTCATTGTAACTGAACTAATAAACAATTTACTCACAATCGTGTGTGTGTGTTTTGGTTGTGTATTCTCTACAGACAAACTGATGCAGAATTATGTATTTTATTACAATAACTCAAAGTGCTCTGGTGCTGAGCTGTGCTGACCTCTCTGCAGAGCCATAATGATAAAAATACATTTGCCTATTGCAATGTACCAGAAAAAAAAGCATAATTTTTGCAACATGCAAAGTCTACTCTGTGACTCACACACAAATACACACTTCTAACACACCTTTAGAAACATATATTGGGATCAGATTGCAGTGAACAGCCGTCAGTGAGTTGGAGACGCAGGAGAAGGACCAGAAAGTCCTGAGGTGGGTGTTGTTCATTTTATTTATGTATTATATATTTCAAATATGTTAAATCTACTAAAAACAGAAAAGACAGACTTTCCAGGTCACTGTCTAAAAAAACAGATTTTTCCTCAGTTTTATGCAAGTTATATTTTCCAATACTGTAGGCTGTATAAATGTTGTGCATGTGCATTGTGCAAATAAATATATATATTTTTTTAATATACGTCTTGTAGTAGAACTCTGAAAGCCTTATTGAGCTATTGTTAACATTGTAGAAATAAAGAAAATACATTTTATTGATGTATATTAGATTTTATTTTAAGATGTATTTATTATTATTATTTATTATATTATTTAATTATTTATTATTATTGTTCGTGTTATTCTTAAGACCCGAGCACCAACCACTGTGATGCCCCCATTTTATTATGATTATTCTTTGAGATAAATTGGATTTTTGAGGGGCTAAATGTAATCACCAGACTTATATGATCTCTGTGTCTCCTGCTGGTCATCTCTGTGTGGCGACACAAGGGTTATTACTGAGTTTTGGATTAGAAAATCTTTGTATTGACAATGCCACCTTGGGTTAGGGCCCAAGGACCCGTTTTAAAGGTCAAAGGTCAAAATGTAATTCAGGCTATTAAAGCGAGAGGACCGGAAAGGGAGCTAAGCACCTGGGTAACAGCAATTATAAGCATCATCATAAGCTCACCATGACTCACCTATGCTCCAGTTGGCAGTGGGAACGAGCCCGTTAATACGTCACCTTGACCTCAATGGAGTCACCGAATCTCCCCCTAAAACCTAAAGTTTTTCTGGAAATTCAACAGAAGTGTCAACACCTACTAAATGATAGATTTGTCAGTCTCTGTAGCAGATAGAAATGAAATTTAAAAAGTATTTAAGAGCTCATACCTGTGGCTTTCATGAGAAGTTGAGTTTATTTGTCCAAACTTTCAATAGAGTTTTAAAAAAATCAACAAACTCAGCAAATAGAAATAAAAGGCCTTTTTGCCTTTTATTGAACAGGCAGCATTATTTTCAATAGAAATGTAAAACATAAAGTGCACTAGTATGACTGTATATAGACTGTAAGCTACTGTTTACAGTTGTATTTGATGATGCCTGAATAAAAATCCTATGCATAATTCTAATACATGCCCATTAGCAAGATGTTAACATGATATGACCATTGGAAGAAATCTCATTAGCCTACTGTAATAATAATAATCATAATAATAATACATTTTATATATTGCACTTTTCAGGGTACTCAACGACGCATAAAGTAATATAAGACATAAACAGTCATGATTTCTTATATCATCATCACAATCAATTAGTATTATTATTGCTATTACCTCCAGATGGCCACAAATCTGTCTGTTCTTCGGTGAAAATATGTTGTCTAAAAACATATTCCTCATCCATAAATGCCGGTCGATTGGTTCCGAGGGTTCAAAGTCGGATCAGCAATAAAATCATCGGCGCTGTTTTCATCAGATCTCTTCCGTCACTTCCTGCTGAGCTCCTCCGCTATAGTCGTCTTCCTCCATGATTTCAGTTCTGGAAAAGTCCCATGTTGCATTGCGACACTCCAGCATGTATTCTGATGCATTTCATTGGCCAAGAGACCGAAAATAGGTGGGAAAAAAAACTACAAATACTACAAAACGACGTATCTGCTTTCCCGGCTTTAATGGTAGAATAACACAACAGTGCTCCCGGTTTTAATGGTAGAAATGCGATAATGCTTCCCCAGCTTAAATGGGTTAAAAGGAGTGACGATTTGATTGAAATAAAAAGGCTGAAGAATGTTAACAAACAGCACGCTAAGATGTGCCTACTTGTGCTCCAAGGCAAGCGACCAAAAAGTGGGCGGGCCGTAGAGGCAGGAAGCGAGGTTTCAGGCACACGTACTACTTTTATCCCCTTGGCCTGAAAGATGATTGGCTAATCATCCAGAGAGGGCACGGTGAAGCAGACGCTTGTGACAGTGGTGCCTCGTACCACTACATCTGTGTTCATTGGGCTGTTGATGATTGCTGCTTTAAAAGGTTGTTGTGAGATTGTTTCAGTATATTTTTCTCTTCCTCCCCTTCAGACCTCCATATTCATCAACATGTCAGTCAACTCTACGTTCGCTGATCTCCCCCTTGACGCTCCTGACCTCTCCTCCAACGCCTCCCTTCCTTTCCTAGAGTGCTACGAGTACAGAACGAGCTTCTTGATCTTGGCAGGCTTCTCCTTCACCAACTTCCTCGTCCTCTTCCCTGTCTTCGCCCTCATCTCCTACGTGGGTTACCAGCGATGGAAGCAGCGGCGGCGCTCCGTTTCCTCCATAACAGCTGCGGGAGCGACCAGTCACTCTGACCTCTTCACCTTCCACCTGGTGGCCATGGAAATGATCAGCGTCTCTGCGTCTTTCTTCATGTGCGTCGGCAGGTATGTGGATATCCCGGAGATGACGGAGCATGGCTTGGACATCTTCGCCACCACCTGGTGTGTGAAGATACAGTTTCACACCCTGACCTGTGTGGAGCTCTACCTGGCTGTGGTTCACCCCGTCACCTACCTGAGTCTGAAGAGCAGGGATGGGGTCAGGATCAGGAATGTCAGCATTGGGTGTGTTTGGCTGCTGTGTGTTGGAGGAGCATGTCTAATGGCTTCATCTCACACGTACTACAATGCTGTCTATTTCTGCTCTGTGACTTTTGCCTCAATGGTCGTCTGTTTTTGTAGCATCTCTGTTCTCCGTGCTCTGAAGCGCCCAGGGCCAGGGGAAGTGGGTAAGAACCGGGAGCGGGTTGACCAAATGAAACGGAGGGCTTTCAACACCATTGTGACCATAACGGGAGTGCTGTTCTTGTGCTTCGGAGGGATGCTGGTCTGCAACGCTCTGCAAGAGTCCCATCAGCTGAGCAGAAGTGTTGGCTGTGCAGTGATGACATCTGCAGTGTGGTTCTCTTTGCCGAGCAGCTTGGTGTTGCCTCTGCTGTTTCTGCACCGTGCAGGAAAGCTGCCAGGCTTTAAAGTCTGAAATTGGTTAAAAAATTGGGCTATGTTCAGGATCAGGATCATGAATTCGAAAAGCTTTGCAATGCTGGGAAGAACCGTAGGGCTAGGTACAAAAAAAAGCTAAAACAAAAAGCTTCGCAGATGTCCCTCTCCCACAATACTAGTTCCGAAAAAACCCAAATGCATTTTCCAGGACGGACTAACCTGACATTGGTGGATGTTTTTTTAAATTTCAGAATCCGTCATTGGAAACTGGTGATTGCATGAAGCATCTGTCACACACCATCTGTGGTGAAACTGCTCTGGAGGGGAGCAGTTCTCTGCTCTTCTTTTAATGAAGAAATACTCCCCAGTTCTGTTGTTGTTGAGAACACCCCACTGTGTGTGATTGGCCAGAATGCTGATTGTACTGTATAGTTATCAGTAGCCGTGTTTCCATTAAAGTCTAAGCGAATTTTCAAGCAATTTTGAAATGTTTCATTCAATAAATTGCACATTAGGGGCATTTCCATCAGCTGGTTTAGAGTGAATAAACAAAGCTGCAGTGACATACTTTTGTCAGCAGGTGGCAGTGTACTGTGTTGCTGGAGGCTAACCCGTCATTAAACAGGAGAAGAAGAAAGAAAACAACAACAAAAAGAGAGGAAATGGAGAGAAGTCTTCAAGAATTAGATTTAACTTGTAATTGTTCATTCATGTCAGAGGAAACAGCTGATCAGTCATGTGACTTAAATGTTTTAAAACTTGTTCAATGTTTAGCACATTAACTACATAAACCACCTCAAGCGAGCGAACTTTAATGTGCATTTTTTAAAAAGTTTTATTGAATTTTGGTGTTTCCATCCAGCTTTTCTTATGCAAATCTTCAAAATGTGCAGAGATATTTGTTGATGGAAACACGACTATTAATGTGACTCAAATACATTACTTGAAACTTGACAAGTCAGATTTGCGATTTCGTAATCCTTCGATTCTTATTCGATCTCTTGATATCGCTAGAGAAATGGACAGATGATTTTTTCTGTGAAGCATGTTCGGGGTTTACTCTGAGCCTAACTCTTACCAGTTACTCTTACCAGTCTTTCACTGTGGTCCAGTATGTAACCACCCCTGGGTCTGAGGTCAACCAGATCTCAATAGGCGTGTTTCCACTGAGTACTTTCTGAGTACTTTTTGAAAAGTAGCTGAGTGTTTTGTCTCTGCCCACTCGTTAGTTCTCCTCAGCCTCTTGTCCCATACAGGTACTTTTGTAGTGGCTAACCAACAGAGTTAATATGACAACAGACCGACGCAGCAAGCAGTGTTGCCAACTCAGCAACTGTAAACTTTTTGAGCCACTACTTGAGCCGCTAACCGGTGCAGTTTGGCGGATCTTGGGTGGATCCTCTCTCCCAAGCCACACCCATAGCGGCTCACTAGAGGGAAAAGTACCTAATGGAAATGGGCCTAATGCTTCTTAGGTGCATTTAGTCCTACAAGTGATCGAATCACCTGAGTCACACATTTCTTCCAAGTCTGAAAAGGTTTGTAGTGTTCCTAGATAGTATTGATGCTTCGTAGGGTGTTTCTAGGTTGTTGCAACATGAGACACTAACTATTGTGTTAATGTGTGGTTCTTATAGGGATGTAGATAGTTATTGGTGTTGGTATACCTTTGGTGGTTGATGGTGGTTCACGGGTTGGTAACCAGGTCCTTACTGGAATGTTTGGAGTGATTGTTAATGCATTGCATTGTTGTTTAGAAAGTTTCTAGATGGTTTATAAAATGCTTAACATGTTTTTTAGTAGTGTTTGATGTGGTTACTAGTGTCTTGAAAGGTGTTCCACATTATGCGGTTGTTTATGTGTGTACGGGCGGCTGCGAGTTTAGCTTTATTAGCATATTTTACATTTTTAAATGTTGTTTTTACTGATCTCCATATATATATATATATATATATATGGTTGAATGCAGGAAAATACTCCTTGTGGACAGCAAACAAGGCTGAATGTTTTGGCCAAAATGCAATCTCAAAACTCATCAGCTAGCGTCTGATCACAATTCATCTTTTTATTACAATTTATTTCATGTATCTGCTGTCTTATGCAGATATCTGCTGATAGAGATTATCCAGGATGTTGTCTGGGCCTAAAACATCTACAAAATGTATGACCGAAGTCGCTGATCAGAGAAGAGGAAAAGGACGTCTCCATTATCTAGACCAGTGGTTCCCAACCTTTTTCTTGAGGGACCCACATTTTTACCAATGTAAACTTTGGCGACCCCCTCACTGTGTTATGGGACAGTGGTACAGTCTTAAATTTTTTTTAGCCATCTGCTGTCCAAATAGTATCTCAGCCATTTTAATGCAAGTAGGTTTAATCAGTGTTTCCCCAATGTTGTGTGGCTTTTTGGCTTGCGCAATAAGAAGAGAGCACCCAAAAGACGCAACCGTTGCTGCTTCTGGTCGCTTCCAACTTTTTTAAAACTGTCCATAATGTTTTGGGGCCTGTTTGTGACAACGAGTTCCCTTTTTCTGAGGAAAAACTCTTTGGGTTTACCCACCGTCTCGGGATGTTTAGTTGTCTGGTGTCGCTTCAGTTTGCAGGGTTTCAAACTTTCATTTGCCAGTTTCTCACTGCAAAAGATGCGTTCCGCTCTAATTTTGTCCATTGCTTCTATGAAGCCGAACTCAATGTAACTTTCATGGTACCCTCTCTTTTTCTTTTTGAGATATTCAGCATTCTCGTTTCCCTGACGCGTCGCCATTTTTCCATTAGCTCTCTGTTTCTTTTGCTAGGTGAGGTTACCTCTGTTTATACTGCAGGAGGGCTGTTACACATGCCCTTATTCTCGCAAAATAGCCTATATTTTTAAACTTTTCTGTAGGGATTTTTTTATTTAAATAAATAAATACATTTACATAAACATTTAATGTAGCCATTATTTAGTTGTTTTTGTCACACTAATGAATTTAATGCTGACTCATCTATATTTAAACATATTAGATTTATCACACCCCTTAAAATCAAGAGGGCTTCGCGACCCCCCATGGATATTTGGCGCCCCCCTGGGGGGGTCTGGCCCCCCTGGTTGGGAATCACCGATCTTGATGTCCACGTCCACTGGAACACTAGAAACCTTTGCCTTCCACAGATTGATAGATGAGTTCCTTTATTGCATTTTTGGCTTAGTTATAAAACTACTGGGCATGAAATGGTCTTTAAAGGTGTTTTAATCTTTGACCTTCTATTCGCTCCATCAATCATTATCAGATCACATGACATATTGATCTTCAATAAATACATGATTAAACATCCGTACAGACAGAAATGTTATTAAACACCATATTGATGCATTGTTTTGTTTTTCTTACAATAAACTATACACTACCAGTAACGCTTCATCATCTTTTGTTTGTTTGCAAACTTTTCAGCTGTTGAACTCCCCCAAACATGAGAAAGCTACAAATCTCTCTGTAAAACTCCAATTTTAGACTAATCAGAAGACAGTCTTATATTTATACAGACCTTTAATGGCATATGTTAGATTTTTCTGCATTTACAGCAGTCATAGGCATTAATATCCAAACGATGTAATATCCAAAAGATGTTTGAACAAACATTACTATGAAGCATAGTGGCAGCAAATCATCTGATGTCAAAATCATATCAGAGAAGAGATGAGAAGTTTTGTTTTGAAACAAAATTTTGAACAGAGTCATGTTGGTTTTGAAAAAGCTGACTCTTCAGAATGAAACAGATCACAGAACCTGATTAGATTTGATTCTTTTTATCAGTAGAATTAGCTTTTTAACATGTTCATCGACATAATTAACACAATCAGATAAGTAAAATGGTAAATGGAATGGAAAAAAGACACCTCAGATATCACTCGTCTCCATGATTATGTAATGTCCCGGTATTAAAATAACTCTCTCATGTACAGGTATGGAGGAACAAATGCAAAACAGAAGTAATGATATTTCCAGAAGGCACACATGTAGCTGCAGCTGGCAGCCATGCAAATGACTGAATGTGTCTTTGTGTGTGTTTCTGTGTTCAGATGTCAGTGTTGTGCTCCAATGGACCTAAACACGAATCTAACTACAGACACCAGAACAACAATTTAGACCTTGTTAATAGTTTCGGTAACACTTTCTATGAAGACTACATCTATAGTGCATTATGAGCGCATTCATAGTGAATTATAATGCTCATTATAATCAATCATAATGCATTATGACTGCATTCATAAACACATATAAAGCTTCATGATGCACTATATCAACAGTTATAAATATAGCTTATAATGACTTATAAATCCAAGTGTCTTATGAGTGCTCTTGACTGGTTATAAACTACAGGCTGACTGATGAGGCTTATAATACATTACAACTACTCATACCCCTCTATACACACACCTCAACAATCAATTGTTATAAGGACTCATAGGATGCCATAAGTATAAATAAATGATCAATGTATGCTTTAAGTAAAGTGAGGTTCATATAGACGCATCTATAATGCAGTATAGCTAATCATGATGTTTCATTGTTGGCGTTAAGTAAAGTGTAACACATTTTCATGCATTTAAAAGAAGCTATGCTGCATCATAAGTCATTTCGGCAGATAGCTTATGATGCAGCATAGCTTCTTTTAAATGCATGAAAATGTGTTACACTTTACTTAAAGCTATATTTATAACTGTTGATAAAGTGGATCATGAAGCTTTATATGTGTTTATGAGTGCAGTCATAATGCATTATGATTGATTATAATGAGCATAATAATTCACTATGAATGCGCTCATAATGCACTATAGATGTAGTCTTCATAGAAAGTGTTAGCATAGTTTCTAATAACATGTAGTGTCGTAGAAAATCTTTAAAGAAAAACACTTGACGACCAGGTAGATTCGAATTACAGCCTTGTGTGGCATTTATTGTAGGTATCAAAAACAGATACAGATGCCAAAGGTGACAGACATATGCAAATGTCAGAACAACTCTGAAACGCCTTGTCTTGTCTTTTTAGTTTGTAGGTTTGTGCGTCAATATTTCTGTGTAACTAAAGTTCAATGTCCTGTAATTTTCTGTTGTGTTCCACTTTTGATATAAGAGCACACTTGGGATTTCCTAAATCAGAGCTGTTCATATCTCAATCAAGCAAAAGTTTCCTTTAAAGAGACTGTGACTGTTGCTCATGTGTTTATCAAAACATGTTTGATGCATATTTAAACTGCTATATACACTACCGGTCAAAAGTTTTAGAACACCCCAATTTTTCCAGTTTTTTATTGAAATTCAAGCAGTTCAAGTCAAATGAACAGCTTGAAAGGGTCCAAAGGTAAGTGGTGAACTGCCAGAGGTAAATAAAAAAAGGTAAGGTTAACAAAAACTGAAAGATAATGTACATTTCAGAATTATACAAGTAGGCCTTTTTCAGGGAACAAGAAATGGGTTAACAACTTAACTCTATGGAGTCTTGGGCTATTTTGTCCATTTTTGAATTCTTTTCATGTCTTTGTAAGTCATTTTGTGTCTTTTTTTGGTCATTTTGTGTCTTTTTTTTGTCATTTTGTGTCTTTTGGTGTCTTTTTTTGGTCATTTTGTGTCTTTTTTTAGTCCTTTAGTCCAACATAAAATGTGATTTTGAATCTTTTTTTTACTTTCAAAACACTATCATGCTCAATAAAGAATTATAAATGTTGCAAATGTGCATTCATTTCAGAGTAGACTGAGACATTAAACTGCATAATTTTCAATTAAATTCTGGAAAAGTTGGTGTGTTCTAAAACTTTTGACCAGTAGTGTATGTCAGATATTTTAATACATCTTCAAATTCATTCACAGCAGTAGTTGTATACAACTGCAGCCACAGACCCAGCAGATATGGATACAAGCAGTTTACTCCTGTTTACAATGAGGATCGAGCACATTAAAGTTGGTACAGCTGCCTTAGACTGTGACTTCTAGTATAGCAAAAACAGAAACACAAAAAAATCACACTTTCATAAGTAAAATGCCTAAATAAAAGAAAACCCATCAATTATGTAATATCAGACAAAGTTTAGTAGAAACAAGCAAATATACAATCAGTAAAAGCCAATAAATACGTTTGGAAAAAGAAAATAGTTAAATAGAATGTGGAGCTTCAGGTCCATCTAAAGACCAAGCTGCTTGAAATAGTGATACATAATAATATGTACAATTTCTAGAGCAGTTTTCAAAATAATGTTGGAAAGTACTCTTGTATAGGATGAACAGAATTTAAACAATTCAGAAAAATCAAAGTTATAAAGAGTGACATAGAATGAAACACCGAAAATACAATTAAATAATATAAAAAATAAAATAAGCGAGCCAAGAGGTTCCAGACTAATATGCATTTGCAAATAAGTTGCAGATGAAATAAAAAGTGCTTTCACTGCCCGATTCGTCTGAATCAGAGTGAAATTGATCCATTTGTTTTGTTTTGTATTTAGTCTGGTTTCTTTCACAGAGCACAATTGAAAGTGGCCCAAATAAAATAAAAAGATTTGCGGTGAGGGGTATAAGAAGGGGGGGGGGGCTGACTTTTACTATTATTTCTTGGTTGGAAAGTTGGTGATGTAAACATGGAAATAATCAAAGCAACATGGAATCGAGCGCAAACCGAGTCTGTTCGATTTTAGCGGCTGTAATCTGCTCTGGTGTTCACCAAATTAATGTGGAGAGAAACGTTCAGAAGGAGCTCCTGTTGAGGCTCCGGGGCGTCAACAACGTTTCGATCCATTATTTCCACAGACGATGTGCTGCGATCAGACAGCTGTAGAATCAGAGAAGGAGAGCCTTGATGGTCCTACCACCATCGAAATATTCAGTTATTCTGAGCAATATGTTGATAATTCTGCAGTGCTTTGGTTCATTTCCTTTAATTGGGTTGGGTTCTGGTCGGGTTATGTTCATAGTCAATCGAACCGCACTGTTTGGAAACAGACAGAGACCCTCCTACAGGAGGTCTGGGACCGGGTGTTTTGGTGCGCACCAGAGAACGACTGAATCGTTCACGAGCAACTAAATGAAGCAGAACAAGGATTAAACCACCAGAGTTCAATTAAAACAGACTAAACTTGCTGATTCATGCTTTCATTCGTAATTTAGGCTATTTCCTTGACTTTTCATCCACACAGAAAAGGCCCTTTTGCCGACACCGACCAGCCCCGCGGATGCTGGAGACATGGAGGTGGGGACACGCCTCCAACGTCCACAGCGTCCTGGCAAGAATAGAACCCAGGACCTTCTAGCTGTGAGGCGAGAGCGATACCAACTGCACCACCGTGCCCCCTATGCCCCCTGATTCAGTTTTGTAGTTACAACAGCCCAGTTTTCCTGCTCTGTGTAGAAACAGCAGAGGCAGAACCAGACTGCTGGGCAGGCAGAGCCAGAACGCCGACATTAACAACGCGCACAAATCACTGTTGCTTCTCATTCCCAAAGTGATGCCACTGAACACCAGGAGACCACCAAACTTAAACAACAGCACTGCCATGATGGCCGCAACGATGTGGAAAGCCCTCTGCTTTGATTGGTCCAAACGGCCCCTGTCCCCGCCTACATCCCCTGGCGCTGGACGAATCAGAACGCAGAGAACAGAAAGGCTGCAGAAGCACACGACCACTAAGGTGAAGGCGAAGAGGGAAAGAAACGGGATAATGGGAAAGTTTGGGCGGGACAGAATGATTAAACCCACCCATCTGAAGCACAGAAACCAAACACACCCAATGGTGACGTTCCTGATCCTGACCCCGACCTGCATCCTCAGCCCCAGGTAGGTGACGGGGTGAACTACAGCCAGGTAGCGCTCCACACAGGTCAAGATGTGGAAGTGTGAGTGTCCGGGTAAGATGATGGAGCAAGCGTAGAACCCCAGCGCCATCGCCGTCTGGCTGTCCACGTAGAGGCCGCAACAATGGCAGACGGACCCTAAAATGCCGAAGATCTCCATTGCAGCCATGTGGTAGGTGAAGAGGTCTGAGTGGCTTGTCGTCGTAGTACTGGAAGAGTGTTTATTCCTCCATCGCTGGACACCAAGGCCAAGAACGAGGGTGGAAAGAGAAAGGAGGAGGAGGATGTTGGTGACGGAGAAAGCAGCAAATGTGAGATTGGCGGTTGGGGAGATGAAACACTCAAAGTAGAGAGAAGGGAGCAGGACGGAGGAGATGTTGACGGACATGTCTGTAATAAAATATCTGTGGAGGAGGAGGAAGAAGGAAAAAGTTAAGAAAGATAAAGCATCAGTAACTAAACAACGCCAACAAATGAAACACTGTAATATAACCACTGAGAGTATTACTGTTTATCAAGTAATAATGAGCTTGTTACCTTAAAAAAAACTATATAATGTGTGTCAATGTAACAGTTCATCTCTGTCTTCCAGTCATTTTCCGATCTGCCTGTCAGCCAGTCCCTCCTCATCAGCCCAGCTCCCTTCACCTGTTCACTCAGCTGCCTCTGATCACCAATCAAGCCACAATAAAGACTCCTGCCCCTCAAACGCTCATTGCCAGATTGCTCTTTGCCACTCAATGCCAGACTTTCCAGCACTTTATTTGGACTGATCTCCTGTTGCCGACCCTGCCTACCTCTGATCTACCCGTCTCACCTGACTCCCGGTAAACTCACCTGCAATTGAGTCCATACACAACCTGTTACAGTAAGAGTAAAATGTATGCTTTGTGAGAGAAATTTCTTCTATAATTTTTGAGAATAACTTGTTCTCTGAAGAAATACAGACTTTGTATGATGAAAGATAAATCTTTGCATGCAGCATGGAGAGAAAATCACAGCCTGGTTGTTCTCTGCTGAATTTACTTAACTGACAGCCAGAAAACCATAAAGTAATAAATTAACAGAGTAACAGTCTCTCCCATCAATCAACACTATATGAAAATATTCATTCAAATATAACCCCAAAATGTTCCCCAACTTTCTATTTAAATCTTAAAATGAACTGACCACAGCAGCGTGCATTAAATAACAATTAATTTGTTTAAAATCACATATGAGATTCTGTTTCACATGTCATACACATAATTGCCCAAAATTATATCTTTTTCTTCACTGGGTGTGTAAACTTTCTACAGGATTTGTATTATAAAAGTAAATTATTTGAAATCATTTGACCTGAATGGGTAGGATGAGCTCTTTTTGATTTTTTATTTATGAGGAAATAGAACATTTTGCATCCTTACTTTTATATTTTAATATTTGTAGCATATATAATTCTGGACTAATGTTTTCTATCTGTTCATTATTTGCAGCATTTTTTGATTTGGGGCAATTTTAGCAAAGCAATGTATGCATGGAGCAGCAGAAAACAAATATGTGCAAACAATAACAATAGCCAGGAGATTAAAGAATAGAGAGAATTACCTGAAAGTTACATCCATCAGTAATCATGAAGCATCAGGGTCTTTGGCCGTCTTAGAAGAAATATAAACTGTGTTTCTGGTGCTCTGTAGACAACAGCAGCAGACTGACGACAGGTGCTGTCGGACATACACTAGTGGTTTAATAATATGGATTATTTGCATGCTCCGATAAACCCTTAGTCCTGAGTTGGTTTTCTCGGTCTGCAGGGAAATTCTTTTTCCACCTGCAGGGCCCTGGACCAAGGTTATAATAGTTTTGGATTTTTCATTAGTTTTAGTTTTAATTTCGTTGTGAATTTTTGTTTTCAAATTCAGTTAGTTTTAGTTAGTTTTAAGAGTGAGTTTTCTAGTTTTAGTTTAGTTTTTATTTTTTGAAAATGCTTAGTTTTAGTTTAGTTTTTATTAGTTTTAGTTTTTTTGTAATGGGGTATTTGTTGGGTGCGAGATTCAAAGTGGTCATAATAAATTTTGCCTTTATTTCCTTTGGTTTATCATCTCAGCCCCAATAAGGTTATTAACTGTTTTGAATTTTGGGTTTAGACATCCAAGTCTCAGTAAACATATTCACCATGTGTTGCATGTTCAAATAGAAACACTGAATTATGAATGAAAAAAGTTGACAAAAACGAAAACTAAGGACATTTCCATTATAATTTTAGTTAGTTTTAGTTAGTTTTGTAACCACGCAATACAGTTTCAGTTAGTTATCGTTTTTTTAAAAACTCTAGTTTTTATTTTTATTTCAGTTAACGAAAATGTTTTTTCAATTCTAGTTTTCGTTAACTATAATAACCTTGCCCTGGACATGAAGCAGGAAGTCACTTTAGGGTAAACTCTGGCTTTACTGTCCTACGATGTGATTAAAGAGGCCAACACAGACAAAAGCAGCACCATTCATATCTCTTGAAAATGACTCCTCTGTGTCAGCTTCTTGAACTGCATGCAGTGGTAGAAGAAGTATCCTTTACTTAAGTAAAAGTACTAATACTACACTGTGAAATTACTCTCTACAAGTTAAAGTCCTGCATTCAAAACTTACTGGAGTAAAAGTACAAAATATATCAGCATCAAAATGTACTTAAAGTATAAAAAGTAAAAGTACTCGTCATGCAGAATGGACCCACTCAGACTGTTTATATGCTACAAATGTCATTAGATTAAATTTGTAAAGATATGGCTCATTTTAACTACTTAATATACTGTTATGAGTTTTACTTAAAAAAAAAAAAAAAGGATAATAACTTTAAATTCATCATGTTTTTTTATTTTAAAAATCTCTACCTTAAAAGTAACTAAAGCTGTCAGCTAAATGTAGCGAAGTAGAAGTATAAAGTTATATAAAATAGAAATACTCTATAATTACAGGTACCTTAAAATTGTGCTTAAGTACAGAACTTGAGTAATTGTACTTAGCTACATTCCACCACTGGCCGTATGTTTACATGGTCCAAAGTCATTTAGTTGTGTTTTTGTACTGATATCCTCCTACAACAGAGACATAAGATATGAAAAAAGCTTTGAATTATGTTTCTGTGTTTGCTCCCAGTTACATTTCCAACTGCCGGGTTGCAGCTGACAGAATAAGGATAAAATGGTCAAAACGCCATTAAAACACATCTAAAGGGCACATTAATTACATGGTTGACATAAATGGATTTAATTGCCTTTTGCAGACTTTTTCTTACCTTTTACATGTTCTTCTTTCCAACACATTGTAAATGCAAGTATACCTTTGTAATTTTTTGCCACAGTGATATAATAAGGGTATTATTCTCCCATTCACATAGTCTGTCTTATTTTTTTTTACCACTTAGCAGCTGAACTGTGCTGCTTTAAAGTATGTGTTTAACTTCTTCATATGTGTCTAGAGTTTCTCTTTATTTTGCCTCATAGCTACAATGTGAAACCCTGGATTTGATTTAACAAGTTAATAACCAGCGTCACAGGACCGTGACATCCCCTGATCGTGTTTTTTTTGGTTTTAGTGAAGCCAATTCATGAAAAGAACACATTTATTCTGTTATAATACACAACAAATATATAAAAGGATGAGGGTGCTTCTTGAAACTTTAGTATGAGTGTGGGACAAAAAGAAAAACGCCATTTGATACCAGATAACAGTGTTTTATTGTATTTTTTTTGTTGTAAATATTGACAATATTCATAAGCACAGCACACACACACACACACACACACACAAATAAGCAAATTTATATATATAAAAAAATACATTACTGATAATGTTGTTATGAGAGCTCTAAAAATCTTAATGATATTTTTTTTGTTTCAGAAACAGCACTGAGTTCCCTTTCCCTTCCCTTTTTAAATCTACAAAAAATGAATATGTAAGCAGCAGACAGTTTAATGAGCCATGCCAAGATACAGAAACTCAAATATAAATAAACAGCCACCAAACTGTAATATACAACATGTCAAACGTAGATATATAACCAAAATATAAATATATAACAGCCCAAATATAAATATACACAAAATATTGATACACAGCAAATGAAATATAATATAAAGTAACCCCCAAAAAACATACCACAACTAAAATATAAATATTTAACAGCCCAAATATAAATATACACAAAATATTGATAGCAGGCAAATTAAATACAATATAAAGTAACCCAAATAAAAACATACCACAACCAAAATATAAATATATAACAGCCCAAATATAAATATACACAAAATATTGATAGCAGGCAAATTAAATACAATATAAAGTAACCCAACTAAAAACATACCACAACCAAAATATAAATATATAACAGCCCAAATATAAATATACAGCAACTTAAATAGAAATACACAAAAAATATTTATACACAGCAAATCAAATATAATATCAAGTAACCCAAATAAAAACATACCACAACCAAAATATAAATATGTAACAACCCACACATGAATATATAAAACCCCAACTATAAATGTCGAAGAAACCAAAAGGTTAACATATAAAAACATGTAAAAACAGCAAAATATAGGAACCACTCCCTCCGCCTCAGCCCAGCTCCCTTCACCTGTTCACTCAGCTGCCTCTGATCACCAATCAAGCTACGATAAAGTCTTCTGCCCCTCAAACACTCATTGTCTGATTCTTTCTTGCCACTCGATTCCAGACTTTCCAGCGCTTTATCTCGGACTGATTTCCTGTTGCCGACCCTGCCTGCCTCTGATCAATCTACCCGTCTCACAAGCCTTCTGTCCCTGACTTTGAGATATTCAGCCAGCCGTCTCAGCTGCTCTGCTACAGACTGTATACCTGCTAACTTTTACATTAAAATCCCTTGTTTTCTTCAGTTTCTTGTTCATTTTAATGCCTGGTACAACTAAAGGTACAAAAACAGCTCATAATAGTTTAATTTAAGAGCTGATATCTAGACATTTTCCATGGTTTTCTTGATAATAACCAAAATCATTATCAATAAAACCATGGAAATTGTCTAGATATCAGCTCTTAAATTAAACTCTAATGAGCTATTTTTTGTTGTTATCATTATATTTGTACAAAACAAATGGAACTTTAGTTGTACCAGGCATTAACATGAACAAGAAATTGAAGAAAACAAAGGTGGTCTAATCATTTTCTCCATGACTGTATATAACAACTCAAAAATATTCATACAGCAACCAAAATATACATTTCTAAAAGGCAAAATACATTTAAAAACACATAAAACATGGGGTATACAACACATATAAATATAACTTTTTAAAAATGTATTGCTGTTTGTATTCCGTGCCCCACCATGGTGACCTTGACCCTTCCGCAGTGTGTTTTCACTACATGCAAAGTTAACTTGAAGGAACATTTTGCTCGATTAGAAACATCTTGTTCAATGTAAAAGATGATCCTGGCTCCTTATTTTAAAAAATTGAGGTTATTTGCTAGGCAAATGTTAAGTCATAGCTTCACATCCTTCATATGCTGGTTGCAACCAATATGCTGATGGCCAAAAACCAAGACGGCGACAGCCAAAATGTCAAATTTGAGGCTTCAAAAACTGGAATCAACAAACCAATGGGTGATGTCACAGTGACCACGTCCAATGGTTTGAACGAGCTGGCAGCCAAAGTAGTTACCTCCTGTATAGCTTCTTCTTTCATTTAAATCGGGACTGTCTGTTTCTCTCTAATGGTTCATAAATGGTTCATATCACATTATATGGACTTGTCAGCAGCTAATTACCACCCGGCTTTCTATTCACTTCTTCCTGATCCCGTGTTCCCCCGACAGCAGGCCAGTTTTCCTGCCTTGTGCAGAAACAGCAGAGGCAGAACCAAATCGCTGGGTAAGGTGGAAAAAAACGCAACATCCATTATCACACATAAGTCTTCGTGACTGATCGACTTCAGGTAGGGCAAGCTATGACTAACGAGAAGTGCGACAAACCTCAACAACAGAGCTCCCATTATGGCCCTGATGATGACGAAAGCTCTCTGCTTCGATTGGTCGACCCGCTCCTTGTCCCCGCCCACCTCCCCCGGCCCTGGACGAATCAGAACACAGAGAACAGAAAGGCAGCAGAAACCTATGACAATTACACAGACACTTGTAAAGCCGAGCATTGGCTTGAAAGGGAATTGAGGTATGTACCAATAAGCTAGAATGATCCATGCCAAGGACAGCAGCCAGCTGCACAAAATGCTGATGTTTCTAATCCTGACCCCTCCTGATTCCCGCAGGCGCATGTAAATGACGGGGTGAACCACAGCCAGGTATCGCTCCACACATGTCAGGAGGTGAAACAGAGCCTGTCCGGGTAAAACAATGGTGGACACAAGCAGCCCGTGGATTCGCATGTTGGAATTATCGGTGTACATGCCCAAACAATAGACGAGGGATGCAGAACCACCTAAAATCTCCACAGCAATCATGTGGTAGGTGAAGAAGTCCGAGTGGCTCTGTGAGTGTTGACGCCTCCATCGATGGAAACCCATGTAGAGGACGAGGACGTAGAGGGGGAAGAGGAGGAGGATGTTGGTGAAGGTGTACATGGTGACAATTATGTTGCTGCCAATGGAAACAATACAGTCCGAGAAGAAAGAGTCAGTGCTGGTCGCATTCAGGGAGGATGAAGAGTTGGTAGACATGGCCAGAGTTAGAGTGTCTGGAAGGAAAAATTAAACAATTAGGAAACATGCAACTGATGATGCAGTCTGTCCTCCTGCCCAAACGTCAATATAGGTCATGTGTACAGGCAGCGAAAAACTAGCTATATTTACGAATTTCACCGTCCGCTGTAATGTGGATGTAATGGGGTGGTGAATTGGTCAAACAAGCAACAGACTTCCTTCCGGGAGAGCAGGGTTCGCGTCCCATGTGAAACAAAAGTAAACCACCTTTGACTTAAGTTACGTGAATCACATTTTTGAACGTAACTTACGTTTTTTGCGTAATTTGCGGCAGTCGCGTGACCCTTGTAACTACTTCATTTCTGCCGTTTACATTCATTTATTTAATGTTTAAACTGTCTTTTATAACGCCTTACCAGGAGTTTTTTTGCCCTAAACCTAGGTCAGTGGTTTTACAACATAAATCCACAGAAAAGGCATTCTCCTTTTTTACCACCGTGGGCCGCACGTGTTTGCTATTTTTACAATGCGCCGTTGTACCGCGAGACGCGATACGTTAATATGTGCCCTGTAAGGCGAGCCTTAATTTGTGGTACTGACACACGACCTCTTCTGCCATTTATGTTGGAGAACTTGTTGGATGATGGTCATGATCAAATCACATGAACTCTAACTAAACCTTCAGCAGCGTGTTTCCTGCTGTCAGCTTCCCTCTAAAGTTCTGCCTTCAAACAAATAATAAGGTCAAATATATTTAGTATTTATATATAGAACTGGATGGTTTCCTCATTTATCCTCATATATGTTAGATGTGGAATTGTGTTCTGAAATTAAAAAAAAAAAAAATTCAGTTCAGTCAAAATAAGGTTTTATGATTTTTTTGGTGTGTTTTTTAGGTTTAACAGGTTGATTCTGTAAGTCAAAGTGGAAAACTAATACCAATGCTGCTGCACAATGCTATTGGCCAAATGGCACCAAATTTGTTGTGGTTAGGGTTAAAAAATAACGGAATGGAAAAAAATTACAATTTCCAACTCTGTCCAGAGATGTTCTGTGCCAAATTCGGGGCCAATGCTCAAAATCTGAGAGGAAGTAGCGAAAATATAGATTTGGGCATAATTTAAAATGGTGCAAAAAATCCATATAATTCTAAAAATCCCATTAAATCAGGATCAGAATCCATTAAAAAAACATGTTTCTGAGACTAATGGTCCACAGCCTCACGTTTGATTCTACACTGCCGCCATCTGGCCAAATTGTACAAATTTCAAAATTCAGATGTCTTAATTTGAGTGCATTTGGATCCACTTATGCACAGAAATCAACCAAAATGAACATAAAATAATTTAATGCAAAATTAATATAATTTACAGGCCGCAGCTCAGCTGGAAAAATCCACTCAGAGCAAACACTCCCCACTGTGTCACCTGATCTGCTGCAGGGACAAACATTTTCTCATCTTATATTTCTCATCTACTTAACCATCTTCACTATCTGAACATTTAATAGCATCCAACTTCTCGCTTGTGCAGTTAAGATATTTACAACAAAATCCAAATGAAGTAAAACCCACCAAAAGTTATTATCATTGAATATCATTAAATACTCCAGTCAAATTCCTAGAATAAATTCCATTACCAACCAATTCTGACAACTGAAAAAAAAAATCTGAAAACATAAATAAAGCCTCTCAAACCCAAACCAATCTGCACACATCTCTGTTTCTCTAGGCATTTCATTGACTCTCTGATTATTATATAGACTACTAGAAATATAAATGTATGTATTTGAGCGCAATAAAAGAGACAAACCGTGTTTTCTTCAGTTGGTTTGTATGAATTGCTGAAGCTGTGTCTGTTTCCTGCCTCTCTGCAGACTGCCAGCCGATGGTGTCTGCACAGTGTGTCCCAGCAGGTGTGTCTGCAATACGTGGAAAATAAACAGATCTGGGAGTTCTTTGCATTTTCCAAAACCACCAATGACCACCTGGTTCAATCTGTCACGGCCCAGAGAAACTGTCTTTCCATCAGCAGAGGGTGCAGTATGTGAAACAGCCTCTGTTATGGAGGTGATTTGTAAACTTCAGAAACAAAACTTGACAAGTCACTATCACAATGACCTATCAGACAAGATAGAACAGCGCGACGTGCATCTATGGCACTGTAAATAGCTGTGAAGGTGTTTTTGTTTTACCTCGGATCATGTTGGCAGGATTCAGGTGCAGTCAGTATCAGTGGTTGTCCATATTCTCCTCTGGTTGTCTTCTTCAGGTCTCTGGCACCAACAAAACTAGCGATGTGCAAAAAAGACATCCGGCTTCCAAACAGGTGTCCATAAACCAGTGGACGACATCATTTTAGCTCCCTTCTTCAAAACCGTATGTGTGTTGAAGGGCGTTTTCACAACTGCAGTCCATTTGGTTCGTATGAATCAGAGTCTCATTGATCCATTTGGTTTGTTTTGTATTTAGTCTGGTTTCTTTCACAGTGCAGAAATGTAAGCGGACCAAATAAAATAAAAAGATCTACAGAGAGGCGTTTACGAAGGTCTATTAGGTCTTATTGGTTGGAAAGTTGGCGGTGAAAACACGGAAATAAAGAAAGCAACGTGGATTTGAGTGCAAACTGAGTCCGTTTGATTCTACCAGCCTATCTGCTCTGGTGTTCACCAAACTAATGTGGAGAGAAACGATCAGAAGGAGCTCCTGTTGAGGCTCCGGGGCGTCAATAACGTGTTGATCCATTATTTCCACAGACGATGTGCTGCGATCAGACAGCTGTAGAATCAGAGAAGGAGAGCCTTGGTGGTCCTACCACCATCTGATCTACCACCAAGGAAATAGTCAGTTATTCTGAGCAATATGTTGATAATTCCGCAGAGTTTTGGTTCATTTCCTTTAGTTGGGTCAGATTCTAGTGGGATTATTATCACAGTGAATGGAACCGCACAAGAGTTTGTTTGGCAACAGAGAGAGAACCTCCTACAGGAGGTCTGGACTGGTTGTTCTGGTCCAAACCAGAGTATGACTGGAGCATTCACAAGAGACCAAACAAACCGTATCAAGGATTTAACCAGCAAAGTTCCTTTAAAACAGACTAAACTTTGGGTTGTGAAATCACCCTTAGAAGAAGTTCCACTTTGCCTGGGAGCAGTTAAAAGAAGCAGTTTTCTGTCAGTCTGACCCTCAGCCAAGGCACTAGATTGGGAAATATGTCCAGTTAAAGATGCAGGAGATGCAGATCTATTGGGCCAACATAGTCTGCAAACTGTATGCATATCCCCATACAGATTCTCATACAACTGGCAATCACCTTGAATGCCCAAGAACTATTTCGTAACGTCGTAGAAGCCCCAAACACCTAAATAACAAGCCATGTTGTGATGCGACCTTACAAAACCCAAGCAAACTCCACCAAGAACCAACGGGAGCTTGACCTTTAAATTGTCCATTGGACGATATTATCATACGCTGATGTTGATGTATCTGTCCGCCAATAAGAAGTCACTTCATTTCGGATCAATGCCACC
Organism: Centropristis striata; assembly: GCF_030273125.1. NCBI lineage: Eukaryota > Metazoa > Chordata > Actinopteri > Perciformes > Serranidae > Centropristis > Centropristis striata. The sequence goes on from NC_081533.1 coordinate 31,871,427, forward strand.
ATCACATAGTTCGTCCACCAGAGTACAGCTGCTAAATGTTTCTCTTAGCACACACTGTGGTCTCCATTCTTGTGCTCAAATAATGACAGGGGTCTCAGAAATCCAGTATTTGTTTTGCCGATAATATCAACCACCTGGAAAACCATAACAACCGCCGAACTTCACCGTACCAGCTGTTGTCCACCACCCAACCACCTACAGACATAACGCAGCCATGAGACCGTATTCTACCTAACAACACCCGAGCAATAACCAACCTTTTTTGGTTTTCCAATTGAAAAGTTGGATTAGCACCTGGCCATTTTCAAACAGCCAAGCAACTGTCAATAGTGACCGAAATGTTTTTATAGATTCAGGCTAGATTTTTATTTTTTTTATGCCAGTTATTTAAAGTTATTTTCCAGAAAATGTCTGTATTATTTTACAGCTTTTTTCTTGTTTTGTGTTTTCTTGTGGAAATGCCCTAAAAAAGGGTTAAATTACTTTTTATAAAAAATATGAACTATAAAATGGATGTTGAAATGTTGACATCTGTACATTGTACATCTGTGTCTTAAACTGGTGAAAAAAGTGAAAGAAAGAAACATTTAAAAGTCTGACTTGCTGTTATATTAAAGTAAAAGACAGGAAAAAAGTTACTTTATTTATTCAGCAGGTATGTTCTTTAGATATTTACTGTATATTATATTTTTTTAAAGAAATGTCCTGGAGATAACTTATATTAGTTATTATTATTATTATTATTATTAATAATAATAATAATAAATGACTGGTTTTGCAAATATTAACCATAAAATAGAAGATGAAATCTGTAAGATTTTTTTGTTTAATGGTCTTGAATGTTAAATTAGAGTGAATTCTATGTAAATATATATATGTATATGTATATATATATATATATATATATATATATATATATATATATATATATATATATATATATATATATATATATATATATATACATAATTTACATAGAATATAAATAAATATATATAAATATATATGTATATATATGTATATGTATATATATATATATATACATAATTTACATAGAATATAAATAAATAAATAAATATATATAAATATATATGTATATATATGTATATATATATATATACATAATTTACATAGAATATAAATAAATAAATAAATATATATAAATATATATGTATATATATATATATGTATATGTATATATATATATATATATATATATACATAATTTACATAGAATTCACTCTAATTTAACATTCAAGACCATTAAACAAAAAAAAATCTTACAGATTTCTTTTATATCTATATATTTCTTTTTTATATATATATATATATATATATATATATATATATATATATATATATATATATATATATATATATATTATAATATCTTATTGCTGAATGTAAAATTAACTAAATATTAATATTAATTAATATTATCTGTATTTTTAAAGACATTTTCTGTAAAATGTCATGTTCAGTGACTTTTGCTGCCAGACTTTTGACCATTATTTTGACATTTTTTGTTGTTGTTGTTGTTGTTTTTCCAGTGATAGTCGAACTGGACCGAGCAGTGGAAACTCTCTCTGACCGGTATGTCCGGTCATCTCCGAGTCCCCGCCCTGTGGAGGAACAGCACCGGGAGGACCAGGCTGCTCGGGATGCAGAGCCAGAATCCCAAGTTTAGAACGTGACATTCTGCTTTTCCGGTTCCCTTTGTTAGGTTGTACAAGTAATTGCAAACCAGTAGCCCGCCAAACCTCAACGTCAGAGTCCCCAGAATGATCATGATGGTGTTGAAAGCCCTCCGCTTTGACGGGTCGATCTGTTCCCGATGCCCGCCCACCTTCCCCAGCCCGAGGCGGATCAGAACGCGGAGAGTCGAGCCGCTGCAGAAAGACACGACAACCAGGCTGCCGATCAAAGTAAAAATCGTCAATATGGAGGGGAAATCAGGGTAGCTGAGGGCCATTAGACCCGTCAGCGCCAAACTCAAGAGCCAAACACAACCAACGCTGAGGTTCCTGATGCGGACCCCGCCCGCCGCCCTCAGCCCCATGTAGCTGACGGGGTGAACCACAGCCAGGTAGCGCTCCATGCACGTCAGACAGTGGAAGAAGGTCTGAGCGGGGTAAGTCAGGGCGAGACAATAGATCCCTACCATGGCCATCCCGAGATGGCACGTGAACATGGACCAGCAGTACAGGACCATCCCGAGAACGCCGTTCATCTCCACGGTGACCATGTGGTAGGTGATGACGTCCGAGTGACTCGCAGAGCTCCGAGTCCCCCGCCGCCGGAAACACGTCCAGAGGATCCACACGTAGAGCGGCAGGAGGAGCAGCAGGTTGGCGAAGACGTAGACGGTGAAGGTGGCGAGGCTGGTTTCGTCTTCGTTGCAGTGGAAGTATTGAGGATAGACGGAGGAGTTGGAGGAGCAGCGGGGAGCAGAGGGCAGGGAGGCGTTGGACGAGGAGCTGAGCCACATGGTGACGCCTGCAGAGCAGAAGATAAGAAGGCTTCTAAAGGGCACTTTGGTTCATCTGAATCAGAGACACATTGATACTGATATTTAGTCTGGTTTCTCTCACAGAGAAACTCAAAGATCACCAAAAACCAACGCACGAAAAAACATCAAACCAGGCATTATCGTCTGAATTCTAACTTTTTGATGGTCTTTGAATGGATAGTAATTTATAAAAAGTGACCAAAACTTGGGTCGAATGTTGATATTAGTGTCAGAATCTCTTTATTCTACATGTGTCATTTAAAATAAAGCGTTTGCACTAACCAGATCCTGTTAAAAACATTAAATTCTCCTCAGAGACACTGAAGACATGATTGATTCTGCTGAGACCAACGGTCACGTGACAAATATTCACTGAGAATCTGTTTACACAGAGCAGAGAGGAGAGGACAGGAGAGGCTGTTTACACAGAGCAGAGAGGAGAGGACAGGAGAGGCTGTTTACACAGAGCTGAGAGGAGAGGACAGGAGAGGCTGTTTACACAGAGCTGAGAGGAGAGGACAGGAGAGGCTGTTTACACAGAGCAGAGAGGAGAGGACAGGAGAGGCTGTTTACACAGAGCAGAGAGGAGAGGACAGGAGAGGCTGTTTACACAGAGCAGAGAGGAGAGGACAGGAGAGGAGAGGCTGTTTACACAGAGCAGAGAGGAGAGGACAGGAGAGGTTGTTTACACAGAGAGGAGAGGAGAGGACAGGAGAGGCTGTTTACACAGAGCAGAGAGGAGAGGACAGGAGAGGCTGTTTACACAGAGAGGAGAGGAGAGGACAGGAGAGGCTGTTTACACAGAGAGGAGAGGAGAGGACAGGAGAGGCTGTTTTCACAGAGCAGAGAGGAGAGGACAGGAGAGGTTGTTTACACAGAGAGGAGAGGAGAGGACAGGAGAGGCTGTTTACACAGAGAGGAGAGGAGAGGACAGGAGAGGCTGTTTACACAGAGAGGAGAGGAGAGGACAGGAGAGGCTGTTTACACAGAGAGGAGAGGAGAGGACAGGAGAGGCTGTTTACACAGAGAGGAGAGGAGAGGACAGGAGAGGCTGTTTACACAGAGCTGAGAGGAGAGGACAGGAGAGGCTGTTTACACAGAGCAGAGAGGAGAGGACAGGAGAGGCTGTTTACACAGAGAGGAGAGGAGAGGACAGGAGAGGCTGTTTACACAGAGCTGAGAGGAGAGGACAGGAGAGGCTGTTTACACAGAGCAGAGAGGAGAGGACAGGAGAGGCTGTTTACACAGAGAGGAGAGGAGAGGACAGGAGAGGCTGTTTACACAGAGCTGAGAGGAGAGGACAGGAGAGGCTGGAAACATTTTTTGGTCATTTTGTTGTGTTTTTTAGTACATTTTGTCTATTTTTGTAATATTGTGTCTTTTTTGGTCGTTTTTGTGTCATTTATTGTCTTTTGGTCATTTTGTGGGGGGGTTTTTTGCAACATTTGTGACATATTGGAAACTTGGAAAAGTTTTTATGTATAAATTCCATTTTGTTGTAATTTTTTAAATCGGAGAAAATCAACTTTTTTCTTATTTCTGTCATTCTAACTGTGTTATTGAGTTGTTCTGATTGTGCTGATTCCACAGAGCTGCACGACTTATATATTTAAATAGATTTTATAAATTACAGTAAAACACAACATATTAATTATCTCAGTTTTACTGTTTTGTCTTTAATGGGATGTTTGATGTTTGAATATGAAAATCAATAAAACCACTTTGATTATTATAATAAATATTTCTTGTTCATTTGCCTTCTGTCTGCTACAATTGTGCATCTTTGTCTTCTTATATTAATAAACAAAACTCAAGGCAACATAACCTTTGTAAATTGTCAACTTGTTACTTTTTACACCTCTTCTTTTTATACTTTTACACTGTTTCCCCCTGTTAGAAAATGCATCAAAATGTGAAATAAAGTAACATGCAGCTACACAATTTCAACAAAAAAATAACTTAATTATGAGTTCAACTAAAAAGTAACATATTTTGTAATAAACTTAAAAGAACAAAATATCAATTTCAAGTATCTATAGAGCCCATGCATGTTAGCTGGCTTAGCATTAGCTTCATCAGGACAAACAGACAGGTTTTATTTTCTAATTAATATTCTGCTGAATGAGGACGGAAGCTGATAAAATAATAATAATAATAATAAAAATAATAAATGATATTAAATGTGCCAAAAATAATATAGCTATAAATATGGGCGTAAGTACATTTTTAAAATGTTAAAAATAAAAAGTATATTGTTTAAAAAATATTAACCTCTATTTCTTTTTTTTATATTTATGAAAGTATTTATGTTCATATTTATTTTCCTTGTTGGTAAATCCCCTATATATTACCTTTCCTAATTATTCTCCTTTTTATTTATTTTTTCAATTATTAAAATTATTTTTTTTTTTTCTTGTTTTTTTCTTTAATTATTATAATTATTTTTTTGTTTTTTTCTTTAATTATTATAATAAATTATTGTTTTTTTGCATTCCCTAAATTACTTATTTAATTACATTTTTAATGTATTGATTTAAAAAAAATTCCATTATGTAATTACCTTTTTTTCTTTAATTAATATCATGATTTTAGTGATTTATTTGTTTTTTTTTATTATTCATTTAGTTTATTCTTAACTTTCCTAATTATTCACATTTTTTCTTTTTTTCAATAATTTATTTTTTTCTTTTTTTAAATTATTTCTTTTGCATTTAATTATTTATTTCATAAAATGTTTAATGTCTTTATTTTCACATTAATTCCTTTTGTTTTTTCTTACACTTTCTCATTATTCTCCCTTTTATTTATGTTTTTACCCATTTATTCACCATAATAGGCTTCAATAAATAAATAATTCAAGAGATTTTAATTCGATATTTTTGACCAGACCAATTTGACACACAGTGCTGAGCTGCATGTTAAATTAATCTTAAGCTTCACAGCTTTCAGATGATGTCACCACTTCTATGTGGCATTTATTGTTGACCTGCTATCTCCCCCTAAACATCCACTGCCCACAACCACCAAAAAGCTCTTTGAACAGTAACAGGTTAACCCTCCTGTGGCCTTTTTGACCCCAAATCATTTTCATCATACCATTAATATAGGTTAACTTTCATAGAATTGCTAGAATTGAAATTTTTAGCATATGTGCTCCTCTGCATCCTTTATAGATACAATAAATTTAAACTTTCTTCATACATCTTTTACGTGTTTTATAAATTTTAATAGCACCTGTGGTCCTCAGGGGTCAAAAAGGACCCCATGACATGTAGAAAAAATGATTAACAATTTTTTTTCCACCTTTTAAGGCAACTCATGACCAAGACATTGATATATGAATTTAATATTTTTTCATTATCATTAGTCAAATATACAAAATTAGGCCTCATTTCAAGAGAAAAAAAAGTAATAAAACCAGAATATTTTTTTCAATAGTTATAGTGAAATAATATATCATGATATATTTTGTATATTTCACTAAAACTGACCAAAAATAATGAAAAAAATATGAAAATTATGCATAAATGTGTTGGTCCTGACTTGCTAATAATGTCCTTTTTGACCTGAGGACGGATGGGAGGACTAACAAGCGTTAAACAAGATATAAAACCACAGAAAATGTCTCATTTTAAGATGTAAAAACGTGATCTTACCTGCAGCTCAGTGACAGTTTAACAGGTGAAAAAACAAAGAGGTGAAGAAGTGAATAAAGTTCTGTTTTTCTTCTTTCTGTCGAGCAAAACATGAAATTAAAAAACATTCGACAGGCTGAATCAAAGCCGCTCAGTGCTTTTTAAAATATATTCTGTCCCTCTAAATGTCCCGTAGTCTAATAATCTGATTTTTATTAAGTCTTAAATCCATTTAAGATATAAAACCGAGCCACCTGTGTGCAGTGTTGAGGAGCTGTGAGCTGTGAGGGAGCAGCTGATGTTTGTTTAGTTTCTGTGTTGGAGGGAAATTATTATTTGCATGTTTCCAAACCTCCGTGTTATTATTATTATTATTATTAATCATTTTATTTCCCTGACAGCATTAATGCTCTGTCATTGGCTCATTTATGTTTTTGAAAATTTCCATAAATCCTTTATCATGTTCTTATTATGTTTTATAAGCCGATGAAGCTCCGTACATACACGATTTAATGTGAATTATAAATGACAAATAAACACAATTATTATTATTATTATTATTATTTTTCCCTGTTCATTAACTTTCCTAATTACTCTCCTTTTTATCATTTTCTTTAATTATTATAATTATTTGTATTTTTTGTTTATGCATTTATTTATTTATTAAATTACAATTTTAATGTATTTATTTTTGCATTTATTACTTTGTTTTGTCTTAACTTTCAAAATTATTCTCCCCTGTATTTATTGTTTACCTACTTACTCATTTTGAATTTTTAATGTTTTAATTCCCAAATTTATTTATTTATTTATTTATTGATTGATTTATTTATTCTCTTTCCTGACCATTCTCCCATTTATTTATTTTTTAAATTTAGTTAATTATTTATGTGTATTATTACATATTTATTTATTTGGTTTTGCATTTATTTTATTCATTTTAAAATGTATTTATTAACAACTTTTCAACCATCATTAACCTTTTTTACTTTTTTATTATTATCATTATTTTTATTATGTTTTTTTATTATTAATATTATTTATCATAGATTTATTTTTCATGTATTTTTTTTATCATCATTTACTTTAAACCTTTTTATTTTGTTGTTATTATCATTTTTAAGTATAGTTTTTTATTCTGTTTATTTCATTTTTATTTCTTATTTTTTATTGTTTTTTTAATTACAATTTGAACAACTGTAGCAAGAACACAAATACAGAAACATTTCTGCATCAAAAGATGATGTATCAGTTTCTAAAAAATGTATAAATAGAAAACAAAAGAAAAGAGTTAGTTATTTAGTTTAAACTTTTTTTTCCAACTTTATTGAAAGATGCAATACAAACAAATAAAATAAAATAAAGAAAACAGAAAAGCAAATTAAAACTTTGACAGACTTTGTAATCTTCCATATAAAATGAAAGTTCTAGTTATAACTGTTGTGACAGGTTCCTGCATGGTTTGTTTTCTTTGTTGATATGTCGTAATTTTAAATTTAATTCTCTGATTTTATTTGTAACACAGAATTTCAAATGAAGAAGCCAGGCTTTATGCCAATCAATATCCATAAAAATAGCATTCCAAAATAATTTCCCTCTGGATGTTAATGTTAGTTAAACAGTCATGGAAAATTGCCATTTTCGATGGTTTTCTTAATAATAACCAAAAGCATTATCAAGTAAATCATGGAAAATGTCTAGATATCAGCTGTCAAATTAAACTATTTGTTGTTATAATTATATTTGTCCAAACAAATGTACATTTAGTTGTACCAGGCATTAAAATGAACAAGAAATTGAAGAAAAAGGGTGGTCTGGTCTAATCATTTTTCCATGACTGTATTTATTTAGTTTAAACCACAGGCGGAACGTTCCGTGACGTGTTTCCTGTCGGACTGTTTTTGTGGGGGGACCGGTGCACCTTGAACTTTTCGCAGCTTCTCCTCTTCGCGTCTTTTCTGCTTTTTCTCTTTAATTTTTAACTTTATTAAACATGTATGATTTTCCGCATTTTCTGCGGCTCGCGCCGGCAGCCTTCAGGCGGTTGTCAAGCGGTAAAAGCGCAGAAAAGTGCGCCAGTTTGAGTTATTCGCACTTTAGCTCCTCTGTTAGCTCCTCTGCTAACTTCTCTCAGAGTCCTGCACCTGGAGGCGGATCCGGGTCCAGATCTGGGTCCAGGTGTTACACCACGAGTCCTGCAGGGTCCAAGCGGGTCCGGATCGGCTGTGCGTCCGGGTTCTGGGGGGACACCGCCACCTCAGGTAACTCACACACACCTGGGGAGAGTTAGCTTAGCATTAGCCTCATCAGGACACACACACACCTGGGGAGAGCTAGCTTAGCATTAGCCTCATCAGGACACATACACAGGTTTTATTTTCTTATGAATTTTCTACTGAATGAGGACGGAAGCTGATAAAATTAAAATTAAAGAAATAATTAAATAAATTCTATTAAATGTACCAAAATAATATAAACAATAATAATAGGCAATATACATTTTGTATAATGTTAAAAATAAAAAGTATATTGTTTAAAAAATATTTACTTTTCAATTTATTTTTTCAATTCATGAATTTTGTTTATGTTTGCATTTATTCACCTTTATTTCAAATCCCCTATTCTTTCCATTTCCTAAGTATTCTCCCTTTTATTTTTTCTTTAATTATTATTGTTTTTACTTATATTTATTTATTTAATTAAATTATGAATGTATTGATTTTCGCATTTATTCCTTTATTCAATAATTTTTTTTGTCAATCCTTGTTCATTAACTTTCCTAATTATTCTACCATTTATTTATTTACTTAATAATAATAATAATAATAATAATAATAATTTAATTATTTGTTTGTTTTTGCATTTATCTCTTTATTTGATTACATTTGTAAAGTATTTATTCGTGAATTATTCCTTTAGTTTATTCTGAACTTTCCTAATTCTCCTTTTATTTTTTATTTTATTATTATTATTTAATAATAATAATAATAATAATAATTATTATTATTATAATCATTATTTATCTTGTTTTGCATTTATTTAAATTTTAAAATTTAAAATTTTCTTCCTTTTATTCATGATTTACCTACTTAAATTTTTTTGATATTTTATTTTTTTTTTTATATTATTCCTTTTTGCATTTATTTTATTCATTTTTAAATGTATTCTGTTTAGTTTTTTCCTCTGGTGTAATTCCCCTATTTATGTATGTATGTATGTATGTATTTATGTATTTATTTATTTATTCTCTTTCCTAATTGTTCTCCTTTTTATTCGTATTATATATTAATATATTTATTTGTTGCTGCATTTATTTTATTCATTTTAACATGTATTTATTTATTTTTCTTTAATTTGCTCCTTTATTTTTTTTCTTATTCATTAACTTTGCTAATTTTTCTCCCCTTTTGTTATTTTTAATTGCCTTCATTATTTATTTATAATTTTTTTATAATCTATTTGAAATGTATTTAGTCATTTTAAATGTATATATTTCTGTATTTATATATTATGTAATGCTGTATAATATATATATCTTGTTTTCCCTTTGTGTGTGTGTGTGTGTGTGTGTGTGTGTGTGTGTCAGTGCCTCAGCTGGTGTACGGGGGGCAGCTGGACTTCCTGGTGTTCGACTACCTCAGTGAGATCACGATGTCGCTGCTCACCGCCGTCAAGGCCAAAACGCCCGTGAGTCGGTCGGCGCCGTTTGATGACTCGATAAGAGACAAATTAATTTTTAATAATCTTTCTCCTGACTGTTTGTGTCCTGCAGACTTTGGGTTACGCTCCAGACTTCGTCCACCTCGCTCTCGCTCCGTTTATCAACGACATCCACAGAAACGGTGAGAAAAAATAAATAAGTACATGTATCTATTCTGTTTCATTGGATTAAATTGTCATTTACACAGTATTACATAATAATAATATTTATTATTATTATTATAGTAATAATAGTTATTTAACCTAAAGGATAAATAACTAAATAACCTAAAGGACAGAAAAAGTTTTTTTTTGGTTGAACACCAAATTTTTTTGCTGTGTGTGTATATATATATATATATATATATATATATATATATTTATACACATATTATTATTATTACTATTGTTTTTATTGTTATTATTTGTATTATTCTCTATTATTATTATTAATATTATTGTATTATTTTCTATTATTATTATTATTACTATTATTATTTGTATTATTCTCTATTTTTACTATTATTTTATTATTATTATTACTATTATTTTTATTGTTATTATTTGTATTATTCTCTATTATTATTATTATTATTATTATTAATATTATTATTATTTGTATTATTTTCTATTATTATTATTACTGTTATTATTTGTATTATTCTCTATTTTTACTATTATTTTATTATTATTATTATTATTATTATTATTATGTCATATATTAACACTTTATGTTTTATAATAAAAGACTTGAAACATTATTTCTAATGGGAATATTTGTTTAATTTTGTTTTCATTAATTCGTTTAGTGGTTTGGTAGTTTGGTAGTTTAAGTTTTATTACTTAAAAAATATGATTTATTACTTATTAATATTACTATTATTAATTTATTTAAATATATATTAAAATGTTTTAGTCCTTTTTATCGTGTGTTTATTCATAAATGTATTTCTGAATCATTTATTTATCTATTAGTGTGTTTTGTTTGTGTGCAGGGGTCCGTGTGGTGAGTAACGCGGGCGGCGTGAACCCTCTGGCGTGCGCTGAAGCCATACAGGAAGTCGTCAAGAAGGCCGGCCTCGACCTCAAGGTCGCCGTGGTGACCGGCGATGACCTCATGCCACATGTGAGTCTGTGTTACTATTAGGGTTGCAAAGGGGCGGAAAATTTCCGGTAAATTTCCGGAAAATGTCCAGTAAATTTCCGGAAAATGTCCGGTAAATTTCCATGGGAAGTTAAGCTTGGGAATTTTGGAAATATTCCATATTGGAAGCTTTCCATGGGAATAATGGGAATTATGGGAATTAATGGGAATTTAGGAGAACTAATTGGGAATATATTATATACAAGCATAAATATCAGCAGAAGTCATAAGAAAACATCCATACAAAATGTTTTCAACAGATATTTCAACAGATTTATTTGTAAGTAGAGTAGAACACGTTCTAATTACTCGTTTCATGGATGAACAAAAACAGGAGTGTTGGGTTCAATATCACCCATCCCCTAACCCCACTCATTCAAAAATGATTGTTTTAGTCAAGATTATGCTAAAATATACTTTCCTCAACTATATTTAAGTTCCCTAAGAAGAGCCAACCTTCAATTTTGAAAATTCCCAGTTTATTCCCATAAATTCCCGTTAATTCCCATTAATTCCCGTTAATTCCCTTAAATTCCCATGGAAAGTTTCCGTCTTTGAAAATTCCGGGAATTTTGCAACCCTAGTTACTATAGCAACTGCATCATCATCATCATCTTGAGTTTAGTTTTCTCTCCCTGATTCTCTGATTTCTTTCCCGTTTCTCCGTTTGGGCCTCTGTTCATGATCAGGTATTGAGTTCTTTTGTTGACTGTGTTTGCTGACTGTTTGGCTTGTGGTTGGTTTCAGTGGCGGTTCTCCACAGGGGCCTCCAGGGGCCCCTCAGGGTTTTCCCTGGGTTTTTAGAGGTCTTAGGGGGGTGGGCAGCTGAAGCAGCGGGGTTAGCATTCCTCGGCCTTACATTTTTTTAAAAAGCTTTTTTTTTTACCAAAAACTCTGCGATTTCACATAATTTTGACCACTATCATTACTATAGGTAACTAAAAAACAGATTCAATTTGCTTTAGTTGCAATTTACAATTTATTTGCACAATTCACAGCCCCCTTTTGAACATTTAATTCTTCTGGCT
>NC_081533.1:31890941-31903441 GCF_030273125.1 Centropristis striata
ACACTTTAACACAGTGGAGACAGAGCGGGGTTCCAAAATGATTTGGCGGCCCCCAGAAATCATCTTGTGACCCCAATTGGGGTCCCGACCCCAAGGTTGAGAATAGCTGCCTATCAGGCAGGCCTCCTCACTGTCCGCTTTTAAAAGGAATGTTAAAACCCATTTTTATTCACTGGCTTTTAACTCAACATGAGCCTTTCCTCTGTTTTATTTTTTGTTTTTATTTGTTCTTTGTGGGGTTTTTTAAATTAAGATTAATTTTAAAATTGAGATTAATTTTAAAACCCACTTTTATTTCCTGTTTTTGTTTTACCCAGCATGACACTCGCTTTGTTTTAGTTGTTTTTGCTTGTTCTTTGTTTCTATTGTTTTTATTGTTGGTCTGTCCTGCCATGTACAGCACTTTGTATCAGCTAACGCTGTCTTAAAGGGCTCTATCAATAAAGTTGATTTGAATTGATTTGATTGGTTTGTTGTGTTTGAGGTGATGTGTGTGTTCTGGGTTCTCAGGGACAACATGGGGTTCCCGGTGGTCGAGTGTTCCAGCGACGGCTCCTTCGTTCTCTCCAAACCGCCCAAAACCGGCGGCCTCGTCTGCTTCGGCGGCGTGGCCGAGCAGCTGGTGTACGAGATCGGTGACCCGCGGCGTTACCTGCTGCCAGACGTCGTCTGTGACTTCAGCCAGGTGGTCATCAAGGAAGTACCGGGTACGCACACACACACACACACACACACACACACACACACACACACAAACCAAGGTTATTATAGTTAACGAAAACTAACGAAATAACGAAAACTAGAATTGAAAAAACATTTTCGTTAACTGAAATAAAAATAAAAACGAGAGTTTTTAAAAAAAACGATAACTAACTGAAACTGTATTTTGTGGTTACAAAACTAACTAAAACTAACTAACTTGGCTTTCTTTTTTACTTTTTTACCCTTTTATTTGTCTTTTCTATCTCTAACTCTGTTTTGGATTGAGTTTTTATTACTATTTTATTCTATTGTTTTTACTGTTTTTAGTTTTTTATTGTTTTTATTTATACCCAGTTGTGTATGATTTATTCTATTTTAATAACTTTACAGCACTTTGGTCAACTGAGGTTGTTTTTAAACGTGCTCTATAAATAAACTTTGACTTGACTTGACTTGACTAAAATTATAGTGAAAATGTCCTTAGTTTTCGTTTTTGTCAACTTTTTTCATTCATAATTCAGTGTTTCTATTAGAACATGCAACACATGGTGAATATGTTTACTGAGACTGGGATGTTTACACTAGAACCAAAATTCAAAACACCCTGAACTGTAAGAGTTAATAACCTTATTGGGGCTGAGATGATAAACCAAAGGAAATAAAGGAAACATTTATTATGACCTCTTTGAATCTGGCACCCAACACATAGCCCATTACAAAAAAACTAAAACTAACACTAAAACTAATAAAAACTAAACTAAAACTAAGCATTTTCAAAAAATAAAAACTAAAGTAAAACTAGAAAACTCACTCTAAAAACTAATTAAAACTAACTGAATTTGAAAACAAAAATTCACAACAAAATTAAAACTAATGAAAAATCCAAAACTATTATAACCTTGATACAAACACACACACACACTCGGAGCAACCTGGTCTCACAGAAATCCGTGAAATAGCCACGGATTCGCTTAACTCAAAATCCGTGGAATAGCCACGGAATCACTCAAATTTCCGTGAAACTGACATGGATTTCGCTACAATGCAAGTTAATGACAGTCATATCCCATGGCTATTCCAACATACAAAGTGATTATGTACATTCACTGAGTGAATATTTAGAAAATAAAACATATATTTCTTGCTAGAAATGTGATCAAAATCCATTTTTATGCAGAAACTAAGTCAAAATATTGATTTTTTCACTAAAAATGAGAGAACTGTCCGCCATGTTTTTTGTTCTGACCGCCGGGACCTTGAAAGTCACGTGACTTGGATCAAACCAATAGGAAAAAATATTAACTTTCATTGTAGCGAAATCCGTGTAAGTTTCATGGAAATTTGAGTGATTCCGTGGCTATTCCATAGATTTTGAGTTAAGCGAATCCGTGGCTATTTCACGGATTCCTGTGAGACCAGGTTAAAAAAAAAGACACAAAATGACAAAAAAAAGACACAAAATGACAAAAAAATTACATAAAATTAAGCAAAAAAGGGCTTAAATTGACCACAAAATGACAAAAGATTACCACAAAAAGACACAAATTGACGAAAAAAGACACAAAATGACAAAAAAAAAAGACACAAAATGACAAAAAACACAAAAAAATTTTCACTAAAAATGAGAGAACTGTCCGCCACGTTTTTTGTTCTGACCGCCGGAACCTTGAAAGTCATGTGACTTGGACACAAACCAATAGAAAAAAATATCCATGGAATAGCCATAGGGATGGGTACCTTTCACATTTGAACCGATACGGTACCGATACCCGGTACCTGGGAATCGGTACCGGTACTCAACGGTACCAATTTTCGGTACTTTTGCGTAACATATTTATCTCTCAAAATATAAACTTTAAAAAATATATCAAAACAATATAAAATCCAGGATGAGCAGTGCTTTATTGTTGAGTGAACGTGCATTTTGTAACATGAAGGTTGCAGTGTTATCAAAGAATGCAGAGGAGCTCTCAGGTGGCAAGTGCACGGAGGAGGAAAAAAATAAGGTTGCAAGTGCACGTGTGATTTGTTGTGATGACGTCGTAGCTGTGGGCGGAGCACCGGTCAGACAGTATTGTGGCCATAGCAGGGTTGGAATAATGCTCTGTGCACATATAGAGGATGACGCAGGAGTCTGAGGGATTAAATTTCAGCGAGGCAATTTGGAGTAAATTGGCAGGTAATATTCCTGAGTTGAAGAGCGGAGTATTAGCGGAGGACCAGAGATGCAGCAGCTAGCTGCTAGCTGCTAATGACTGGTCTACAGAATAATGGAGAGAGCAAACGGAGTAAGGAAGGTCTAATCTGGAGGCAGACGAAGGCAAAGCCCGGGTAGAGACATTGGAGAGATAGCAGCTGGCGGCTAGCAGGCCTAGAGCCGGCTGTTGGTCTCTGTTCCGCGGTGGAAGAGGGCAGCAGCTAGTGGCTAGTGGCCGCGGTGAGCAGACAGGACCAGACGAGGAGGAAAATAAATTTAAAAAAATAGTGCGATCGTCAGCACGCTTGTTAATCAAAGACATTAAATGAGAACAGGTTGAAATCAATGATCAGTTTAAAGTTAACGCCGTTTAGGTACCGAAACATGGTACCGTTTGATTTTACATGAATCGATACTCGGTAGTACCGACGGAATTCGGTCGGTACCTATAAAAGTCACGAATTCGGTACCCATCCCTAAATAGCCACGGGATATGACTGTCATTAACTTGCATTGTAGCGAAATCCGTGTGAGTTTCACGGAAATTTGAGCGATTCCGTGGCTATTTCACGGATTTCTGTGAGACCAGGTTGCTCGGAGGCACGCTGAGGATGTGACCGGCGGCTGAACTGTCGACTGTTGTTATAACCCTGATTCTCTCCTCTGGAAACCTTAAACAAACGCGTCTGCAGCTCTGAGTCGACCCCGCTCTGAACCCTGAATAAACTCTTTATCAGCCACAAGTTTTATTTATTTCACTGTGTTTTTAAAATCCAAACATGTTTCCATCTCTCACCCTCCCATGAACTCTGATAACAAACTCCTTCTTCCTCTCTTTCTGTCATTAACTCAGTGGTTTTTGGATCGGTGGTGTTCTCCGTCCCACTCTGTGAATAAATAATTCTCCACATGATGTACGTTGTGTTTACATTCCAAACAGAAACACTTTCCTCCTAAACATCACAATAATATAGGTCAAATCTGGTCTGCATGAGAGTTTAACTCCAGCAGTTTTTCCACATTTTCTCTGTCCTTGTATTTTACTGCAATATATCAAATCTATATGAATCTATAAGTCCTGCAGCTCTGTGGAATCAGCACAATCACAACAACTCAAACACTTCTTTGTGCAGAATAACAGTTAAAATGACAGAAATCAGAAAAAAGTAGAATTTCTCTGATACATTATTGTTTTGAAATGGGAATAAAATGTAGATTATATATGAACAATTTTCCTTACAATTTTCAAAATTACCAAATAAACACACAAAAACACAAAATGACAAAAAAACTATGTAAAATGACCAAAACCAGTCCTGTCCTCTCCTCTCTGCTCTGTGTAAACAGCCTCTCCTGTCCTCTCCTCTCTGCTCTGTGTAAACAGCCTCTCCTGTCCTCTCCTCTCAGCTCTGTGTAAACAGCCTCTCCTGTCCTCTCCTCTCAGCTCTGTGTAAACAGCCTCTCCTGTCCTCTCCTCTCAGCTCTGTGTAAACAGCCTCTCCTGTCCTCTCCTCTCTGCTCTGTGTAAACAGCCTCTCCTGTCCTCTCCTCTCTGCTCTGTGTAAACAGCCTCTCCTGTCCTCTCCTCTCAGCTCTGTGTAAACAGCCTCTCCTGTCCTCTCCTCTCTGCTCTGTGTAAACAGATTCTCAGTGAATATTTGTCACGTGACCGTTGGTCTCAGCAGAATCAATCATGTCTTCAGTGTCTCTGAGGAGCAGAATTTAATGTTTTTAACAGGATCTGGCTTTATTTTAAATGACACATGTAGAATAAAGAGATTCTGACACTAATATCAACATTTTAACACAAGTTTTCATCATTTTTTCTAACAGAAACTTTCCTAACTGATAATATGTTCAAGAATCGTCAGAAATGATAATTTTGCAGGGTTTTTTTCTACGATAAACGCTGGATTTTTGGCATTCTTTCAAAGAAAACACGTTAAAATCAGCAAGCATGCAGTAATCTACAAACATGCATCTCTATGCATATAACAAAACCTATATTTATATTCATTCCATGCATATTTGCACTTACAGAATCATGCACAGCCTGCATGCACATACACACCCAGACCAGTCAGATTTTTTACTGTATTTAACCCTTTAATTTCCCTCCCTGAGTGATCTGCAGCTGTAGATTTGTTTATGAACCTGAGAGTTGAGAACGCGAATATCTGATAAAGAGTCAGTGACTTGATGCAGCAGTACATGGTGTTCACAGTTCTCAGAGGAGGATGTGAACTTTCAGCTGCTGTTTTTGCCAAAACTCTAAATATTTCGGTCCGGCTGAACTCCTCAGCCTGGTTTGACCGCTTTGTGACCCCGCCACCCCCCCACGCCGCTCTCTCATCAGCTGTTTACTCTGAGAGACGGCGGCCGCGGCGGGAACGTGAACTGAAGACGACCCGGCTGAGAGTCTGCAGCTTGGTTCAAACGGGGCGAACAAAGGTCAGGAGGAGGAACACGATGAGACGAGATTTAAGGACAACACGGTCACACAGCAGCATTCATTAACAAATACAGCCAGTAATATGCAAAGTAAACCCATTGATATGCAAAATAAATCCAATTATATTCACAATAAATCCATTAATATGAACTATTAGTCCATTAATTTGCAAAGTCACTCCATTAGTATGCCAAAAACACCCATTACTATAACAAAAAATAATTAATGTGATGGATAGATTGCTTAATTTGCCAAATAAATACATTTAATGTCAAATAAATACATTAATTTGATAAATAAATGTATTAATTTAATAGTAATGGATGCATTTGTCAAATTAATGATTTTCTCCATCACAAATAAATCAGTTGATTTGCTAAATTAATTCATTAGTATAACAAGTATAACATTAGTATATCCTTTCTATGACAAATAGATGCATTAATTTGTCAAATAAACCCATTCATTTGAGATATAAATCCATAAATTTGGCAAAAATGCATTCATTTAACAAATAAATCCATTATTGTGGCAAAGATCCATTTATTTAACAAATAAATCCATTATTGTGGCAAAGATCCATTTATTTAACAAATAAATCCATTAATTTATCAAATCATCATCACTCTGCAAAATAAATCCATTAATTTGATATGATATGATTTTGATATTTGAAATAAATCTGTTCAGGGATGGGATGCATCTTTTATAATAAAAGTCAGGTGTTAATTATTTAACAGAATTTTAGTTTAGTCCATAAAAAATCTTTTTTTATTTTGAGATATTGAGTTGTTATGATGATGTATAAAGAAGAAGAAAGCAGAAAATATTTAATATTGGAAATAAATGTTCTCAAAATCGACTCATCTTGTGAAATGTGTTTCCAGGTGTAGAGGGAGGAGCTGTCAGAGTGACCGGGGCCAGAGGCTCCGCCCCCACACCGGACTACAAGGTGAACGCACATGTTATTACGCTGTCATTAGGTGTTATTACACGGTCATTAAGTTTTATTATACGTCATTAGGTGTTATTACACGGTCATTAAGTTTTATTACAAGTCATTAGGTGTTATTACATGGTCATTATGTGTTATTACTGTCATGTGTTATTACATGGTCATTAGGTGTTATTACATGTCATTATGAGTTATTACACGTCATTAGGTGTTATTACATGTCATTAGGTGTCATTACATGGTCATTAGGTGTTATTACACGTCATTAGGTGTTATTACATGTCGAGGTGTTATTAGGCTGTTAGGTGTTATTACGCTGTTGTTAGGTGTTATTACGATGTCATTAGGTGTTATTACGATGTCATTAGGTGTTATTACACGGTCATTAAGTTTTATTATACGTCATTAGGTGTTATTACACGTCATTAGGTCTTATTACACTGTCATTAGGGCTTATTACAAGTCATTATGTGTTATTACACGTCATGTGTTATTACATGGTCATTAGGTGTTATTACATGGTCATTATGAGTTATTACACGTCATTAGGTGTTATTACATGTCATTAGGTGTCATTACATGGTCATTAGGTGTTATTACACGTCATTAGGTGTTATTACATGTCATGAGGTGTTATTAGGCTGTTAGGTGTTATTACGCTTTCGTTATGTCTTATTACACGTCATTAGGTCTTATTACACGTCATTAGGTGTTGTTACATGTCATTAAATGGTCATTAGGTGTTATTACACGTCATTAGGTGTTATTACATGTCATGAGGTGTTATTAGGCTGTTAGGTGTTATTACGCTTTTGTTATGTCTTATTACACGTCATTAGGTGTTATTACACGTCATTAGGTGTTATTACATGTCATTAGGCGTCATTAAATGGTCATTAGGTGTTATTACACGTCATTAGGTGTTATTGTATGTCATGAGGTGTTATTAGGCTGTTAGGTGTTATTACGCTGTTGTTAGGTGTTATTACGCTTTTGTTATGTCTTATTACACATCATTAGGTGTTATTACACGTCATTAGGTGTTATTACGATGTCATTAGTTGTTATTACGCTGTCGTTAGCTGTTATTGCGATGTCATTAGCTGTTATTACAAGTCATTGTGTTATTACAAGTCATTGTATTATTACACTGTCATTAGTTGTTATTACGCTGTCGTTAGCTGTTATTGCGCTGTCGTTAGCTGTTATTGCGCTGTCATTAGCTGTTATTACAAGTCATTGTGTTATTACAAGTCATTGTGTTATTACGCTGTCATTAGGTGTCATTACACGGTGAAATGATTTTATAAATGTCTTGAAGAACTTCCTTGACCTGTCTCCCAGTTCCAGTCATGTTAATCCTCTCTGTTCTCCAGGTGTGTGCCACCTACATGGACGGCTTCAGAGCGACGGCCGTGTGTCCTGTTGGAGGACCGAGAGCGGAAGAAAAGGCCCGACGGACCGCCGACAGCATCATCAAACGGTGAGTGAAGAGGAGACACTTCCTGTGTGAGGAGGCCTGCTTCAAACTTTATGTTTTATAGAATATAACGTTGTAATAAAGTGTTTTGCGTTTGTGTGCGCAGGACAAAGCGAATGTTTAAGCAGTTAAAGTTTGAAGACTTCAGCTCGGTGAATGTGCAGATCCTCGGAGCGGAGGACACGTACGGCCCCAACGCTCGCAGCAAGGTGACCCAATCACAACTTCTCCTTTTCTAACAGCTCAGTTAGAGACTTTCAGTAAAAACAGCAAATAACAGCAAACACCATTTTTACAAGTTATTTTACAGATAATTTCATCAACTTTTACTTTATGATTACTATTTGTAACTAAGGTAATTTATTTTGTCATTGCATTTGCACTTAATGTAGAAAAAAACAAGAAAAATCATGAACAAAATGTTATTTTACAGAAAATGTCTTTAAAAATACAGTACAATAAAAAACCAACATACACTACTGGTCAAAAGTTTTAGAACACACCAACTTTTCCAGAATTTAATTGAAAATGATGCAGTTTAATGTCTCAGTGTACTCTGAAATGAATGCACATTTGCAACATTTAAAATTCTTTATTGAGCATGATAGTGTTTTGAAAGTAAAAAAAAGATTCAAAATCACATTTCATGTTGGACTAAAGGACTAAAAAAAGACACAAAATGACCAAAAAAAGACACAAAATGACAAAAAAAGACACCTAAAGACACAAAATGACCAAAAAAAGACACAAAATGACTTACAAAGACATGAAAAGAATTCAAAAATGGACAAAATAGCCCAAGACTCCATAGAGTTAAGTTGTTAACCCATTTCTTGTTCCCTGAAAAAGGCCTACTTGTATAATTCTGAAATGTACATTCTTTTTCAGTTTTGGTTAACCTTACCTTTTTTATTTACCTCTGGCAGTTCACCACTTACCTTTGTACCCTCCCTAGCTGTTCATTTGACTTGAACTGCTTGAATTTAAATAAAAAACTGGAAAAATTGGGGTGTTCTAAAACTTTTGACCGGTAGTGTATATCTGCAGAATAACAACCACATTTTTGTTTTTCACTAAAACCCCCTAAAACTCTACTACTACATAAAGATCAAGCTTTTTGTCTTTTCTTCTCTTCTGTCTCTAGCAGCAGCTCCGGGTCTCAGTTAATCCTGTTTCACACCACTAAACTCTCCTTTATCGCTCCTTTTCTCTCTCCACACCCCTCATCTGCCAAAAACTTCTCCTCCAGCAGAAGCAGGTCAGGGTCGGAGCTCAGCCTGTTTCACACTTCCTCCTTCTTTCTTTCTTTCTTTTACTCTCTTTGTTGTGTCTTTTCCATCTTTAAAGTGAAGTGAATGTCCTCAAAAATAGTTTGGAAACATTATTTTGGTCAAATATTTCTCCCTTTACACTAATTGATGTTGTATAAAATATGGTTGGTTAGCCTGACTAGTCACATTTACAACAAGGTACAATTGTGAAATATGCAACACAGCTAAACGTGTTGGGAGTGCCCAAAAAATGTACACTGCGAAGTGGACGTCCCAGGAAAACAACACCCCAAGAAGATCGGTTCGTCGCCAGGAAGACAACACCCCAAGAAGACCGGTTCGTCGTCAGGAAGACAACACCCCAAGAAGACCAGTTCGTCGTCAGGAAGACAACCCCCCAAGAAGACCGGTTCGTCGTCAGGAAGACAACCCCCCAAGAAGACCGGTTCGTCATCAGGAAGAAAACACCCCAAGAAGACCAGTTCATCGTCAGGAAGACAACACCCCAAGAAGATCGGTTCGTCGCCAGGAAGACAACACCCCAAGAAGATCGGTTTGTTGCCAGGAAGACAACACCCCAAGAAGACTCGTTCCTCGTCAGGAAGACAACACCCAAGGAAGACCGATTCGTCGTCAGGAAGACAACACCCAAGAAGACCGGTTCGTCTCCAGGAAGACTACACCCCAAGAAGACCGGTTCGTCGTCAGGAAGACAACACCCCAAGATGATCGGTTCCTTGCAAGGAAGACAACACCCCAAGAAGACCGGTTCGTCGTCAGGAAGACGACACCCCAAGAAGACCGGTTCGTCGTCAGGAAGACAACTCCCCAAGAAGACTGGATCATCCAAAGGAAGACAACACCCCAAGAAGACCAGTTCATCCAAAGGAAGACAACACCTCAAGAAGACCGGTTCGTCGCCAGGAAGACAACACCCCAAGAAGATCGTTTCGTCGCCAGCAAGACAACACCCCGAGAAAATTGGTTTGTCTCCAGGAAGACAACACCCCAAGAAGATCGGTTCGTCGCAAGTAAGACAACACCCCAAGAAGATCGGTTCGTCGCAAGGAAGACAACACCCCAAGAAGATCGGTTCGTCGCCAGCAAGACAACACCCCGAGAAAATTGGTTTGTCTCCAGGAAGACAACACCCCAAGAAGATCGGTTCGTTGCAAGTAAGACAACACCCCAAGAAGATCGGTTCGTCGCCAGGAAGACAACATCCCAAGAAGACCGGTTCGTCTCTAGGAAGACAACACCCCAAGAAGATCGGTTCGTCGCCAGGAAGACAACACCCCAAGAAGACCGGTTCGTCTCCAGGAAGATTACACCCCAAGAAGACCGGTTCGTCTCCAGGAAGACTACACCCCAAGAAGATCGGTTCGTCACCAGGAAGACAACACCCCAAGAAGACCGGTTCGTCTCCAGGAAGACTACACCCCAAGAAGATCGGTTCGTCACCAGGAAGACAACACCCCAAGAAGACCGGTTCGTCTCCAGGAAGATTACACCCCAAGAAGACCGGTTCGTCTCCAGGAAGATTACACCCCAAGAAGCCTGGTTCGTCACCCTGGCTTCACTGAGGAACCGTAGGCTTTCCTCCAGAGATGTTTTCCTTATTCCCAGGGGAGAGTGCAACCATCCAATCCACCTGAAGCTTAGAACCAGAACACCAACAGGAGATTTAGCACATTTATTTTGGGCGCCACCAACACATTTAGCTGTGCTACAACCACACATAATAAAACACCAAACAGTGTTATTAAAGGTTTATGTATCCAGTGTGTGTTGTGTGTCCTCAGGGCTCCAGGGAGGCCGTGCTCTGGATGTCCGTCCACCACAAACAGAAGAAGGCTCTCGAGCTTTTCTCCAGAGAAGTGGCTCCTGCAGGGACCGGCATGGGTACGACCAACACCAGACTCTAAGGAAAGGGCCTTTATCATTAACTGGACCTCAAAAGAAATCTGCCAAACTCTGTGATGAAAGCTGCTTATTTTAAGGTTGTTTTTGTTATTTGTTAGAAGATTAATTTTGTGGTTCCAGAGAAGGTATTTATATAAAACTAGAAGATCTAATTATGTCAGTCAGTGTATAAGATGAGCTTCTGTGATCTCTAGGATAATCACAGCCTCATGAAACTTTTCAACCACAAACGAGAGACCTAGATCATTCAGAGGATGGATGGCAAAAGTTTCTGAAACCAAATCACAGCATGGATTTTTCTCTGCTGCTCTAACGGTCTTGGAGTCTGAATGTGGGATTCTGGAGGCAGTTTTAAACCATTTTTATTGATTCTCCAGTCGCCAAAAAAGGTTAAATTTAGCTCCAACTAAGAAACAAACGGTAGCAACCTAAAAGATTGCTGCAACAACTTATGAGACATAATTAAGCTAAACTTGGACTTCAGAAAGCCAAACGTTATGATGATGTGATGATCTAATGATGAGGTGTTAAAAGAGTTCTCCACAGATTTGATGTTTGGCATCAAGTATTGAAACGGATGCAGCAGAACCAGAAATATATTTTCTTTTTTTAATTCCACACATTGTCTTCTTCGTGAAGACCTGGCACGACATTACCCACAATGCATCCTGACCCGCACACAGCTGGGTTGGAGGTTCAGGGCACCAGACTGGTGTTATGGTTCACCAGGGGATTTATGAAGAAGTCAGAACCGGAGATTTTCAATATTAAGATGAGATTTTATTTCTCCCAATGTGGCGAAACTCAGACAGTTTAGTCACACTTGATGGTGTTTTTGTAGCAAATTTGAGTCCTGATGCTGGTGTGTGTGTGTGTGTATGTGTGAGATGAGTTTCCTACGTGTCTGAAAAGCCTGAAAATATGTTTTTATTTGGTGAAAAAGTCCCAGATTCAAGAGGTTTATTAATATCTCCTACACACAGTGCAGAGGGAGATAAGGAGGGCTGCGACCTCTGAATCTGGGTTTTGTTTACGGTGAAGAGTTCAAAAAACACACACACAGGCTCTGTGGTTTTAAAGGTCACTGGAAAACTTCTTAAAAACGTTTTCCCTCCTGGCAGCTCCCGGACTGACTGGCATCGTGGGCGGACGACCCCGAGTGTGAGTGTAAAAATACACACTTTGATTCCCTGAGAAACACGAGAGATTCTCTGCACAATAACCAGAATCATTTATTTATCTCGCAGGTCTCCGGTCCTGAAGCCTTTTTTCTTCTTGCACCCAAAGTCTGAGCTGAAGGTGAGTTTGATTTGAAAACATGTGAAGAACAAGAAATGACACGAGTAGAAATTCATTAATAAATATAGAAATGTATTTTAAAAAGTATATTAATAAATGAAAAAATCTTCAGTTATTTCCACATTTATTTCTATATTTGCTCGTTTATTTTTTTTAAAAATCATTTTTTAATTCCACTTTTTTTAACAAATGAATAAAATATTAATATGTGCAAATATAAA